>NC_061522.1:3672500-3795000 GCF_022379125.1 Scophthalmus maximus | reverse complement strand
CACACACACACACACACACACACACACACACAGACAGACACAGACAGACACAGACACACACACACACACACACACACACACACACACACACAGACAGACACAGACAGACACAGACACACACACACACACACACACACACACACACACACACACACACACACAGACAGACACAGACACACACACACACACACACACACACACAGCAGTTCACGAACCAACAGGTGACGTCACGGTGGGTCGCCACCTGGATCCCACACCGACTCCATGGTGTTGTGTCCTCGTCCTCGATAGTTCTTGATCTCTCCCGGCTGCAGGTTTGGGCCCGTTGTCCTGCTGCAGAGAGAATATATAATGTATTTTAGCACCCTTGGTATATTACAGCTTAGAACATTTTCTGAAAAGGCAATAAATTAATAAATTAGTTATTCCCCCCCACTGTGTTGTCTGTCAGTGTTGTGCTGTCTGTTTCCATCAGACTACTGTAGGGGAAAATATCAGATCAGAAGAAAAAAAAAAGTGATGCGCTTGAATGCACCACGACAGTTCTACAACGTTCTCTGAATCAGATCACACCCTGCTCCCTCTGAATAAACAATATTGATCAGTCATTCATTTATTCTACTTGAGAGGAGGTGTTGTAGGCCGTCGACTTTTAAGAGACTGAAACTTATCCCCCTCTGTTTTCTCTTCCACCACTTGAGCTTGTTTTTCTTTTTGTAGCCTGTACATAGTTGTTAAACATCATTATACTCAGGTTAATGTTTCATTTTCCGCAATCGGGGCAAATGGAAAGTCATTAACGGATTAGTAATGACTTTCCAAATGTTGTCTTAAGATTTTACAGAAGAGCCTTTGATAACCGGTGCCTGTGTCCCAAAAATGATGCTTGATATAGAAAGTGAAAAAAGGAAATTTATCAATATCTTTCTTTCGCAAAAAGATCAATGAAGAAATCAATGAATGAATAATAATAACTCAAGTTCCACGTGTCAAGCATGTTGTACATAGTTCTCTAAATCAGATCACACCCTGCTCCTATTGATCAGTGATTCATTCCTTCTGTTTGAGAGGAGGTGTTGAAAGAGAAGAAAACTTATTCCCCTCTCTGTTTTCTCTTTCTCTTTCGCCACTTGAACTTGTGTTATGTTGGGTTTTTTTGTTGGTGTTTTTTTTCATTCAAAACTCTCTGTGCTGCTGTCAACTTCCTGTCCCACCGATTTAAAGCGAAACTGTTTGCGCCACTTCGTTCCCTCTGCGCTACGCGGCTGGCACGGTGAGTCCTCTTCGATCATCTGTGCGCATTTTGGTTTTCCGATGATGTTTGTTCAGGTCTGATTCTCTTCTTCCTGCGGGTGATAATCGATGGTAACTGAGCATCACACCACATAAGTGTAGTATGTGAAACAAGAATCTGTGCCACTATAAAGATCGTTATGTGCCATGCTGCGTTCAGGAACCACCTCTGCCTCCCAGGTGCTACCGGGCCATGGCAGGTTCAATGTCCATATTGTAGAGAAGGACGGACTTGCGTTGCGTCGAGGACTGAGATTCATTTCTGCAAATGTCTTTTATGGCTCGATGACAATGAATAACTTGGGTTGTGCTTCAGGAAGGAAACTCTTTTTTTTCATGTACTGTAGATTTATTTATTTTTTTGTTGCCAAGCCTGAAGGGGGAAAAAGTTGAATATTTTGTTTAAAGGTGACGTATTATGCAAAATATTATTATTACTGATTCATTCACGTTTACATTAAATTCATTTAAGCAGAGATTTAGTGCTTCAGCTCATCACGGTGGAGCTTTTTAAAGTAGTTTGTTTTTTCCGATGATGTTTGTTCAGGTCTGATTCTCTTCTTCCTGCGGGTGATAATCAATGGTAACTGAGCATCACACCACATAAGTGTAGTATGTGAAACAAGAATCTGTGCCACTATAAAGATCGTTATGTGCCATGCTGCGTTCAGGAACCACCTCTGCCTACCAGGCCATGGCAGGTTCAATGCCCATATTGTAGAGAAGGACATACATGCGTTGCGTCGAGGACTGAGATTCATTTCTGCAAATATCTTCCGGCTCGATGACTATGAATAACTTGGGTTCTGCTTCAGGAAGGAAATGCTTCTTTTTTTGTACTGTCGATTTTTTTGATGTTGTTGTTGCCAAGCCTGAAGGGGGAAAAAGCAGAATATTTTGTTTAAAGGTGACGTATTATGTAAAATATTATTATTACTGATTCATTCACGTTTACATTAAATTCATTTAAGCAGAGATTTAGTGTTGTAGCTCATCACGGTGGAGCTTTTTTAAGTAGTTCATATTCGGTTGTGTATATTTGTTTTCCGATGATGTTGTTCAGGTCTGATTCTCTTCTTCCTGCGGGTGATAATCAATGGTAACTGAGCATCACACCACATAAGTGTAGTATGTGAAACAAGAATCTGTGCCACTATAAAGATCGTTATGTGCCATGCTGCGTTCAGGAACCACCTCCGCCTACCAGGCCATGGCAGGTTCAATGCCCATATTGTAGAGAAGGTCAGACTTGCGTTGCGTCAAGGACTGAGATTCATTTCTGCAAATGTCTTTTATGGCTTGATGACTATGAATAACTTGGGTTGTGCTTCAGGAAGGAAACTCTTTTTTTTCATGTACTGTAGATTTGTTTTTATTTTTTGTTGCCAAGCCTGAAGGGGGAAAAAGTTGAATATTTTGTTTAAAGGTGACGTATTATGCAAAATATTATTATTACTGATTCATTCACGTTTACATTAAATTAATTTAAGCAGAGATTTAGTGCTGTAGCTCATCACGGTGGAGCTTTTTAAAGTAGTTCATATCCGGTTGTGTATATTTGTTTTCCGATGATGTTGTTCAGGTCTGATTCTCTTCTTCCTGCGGGTGATAATCAATGGTAACTGAGCATCACACCACATAAGTGTAGTATGTGAAACAAGAATCTGTGCCACTATAAAGATCGTTATGTGCTATGTTGCATTCAGGAACCACCTCTGCCTACCAGGCCATGGCAGGTTCAATGCCCATATTGTAGAGAAGGACAGACATGCGTTGCGTCGAGGACTGAGATTTATTTCTGCAAATATCTTCCGGCTCGATGACTAAGAATAACTTGGGTTCTGCTTCAGGAAGGAAATGCTTCCTTTTTTGTACTGTCGATTTTTTTGATGTTGTTGTTGCCAAGCCTGAAGGGGGAAAAAGCAGAATATTTTGTTTAAAGGTGACATATTATGCAAAATATTATTATTACTGATCCATTCACATTGACATTACATTAATTTAAGCAGAGATTTAGTGTTGTAGCTCATCATGGTGGAGCTTTTTTTAAGTAGTTCACAAATTCACAAATTCTGTTGTGTATATTTGTTTTCCGGTGATGTTGTTCAGGTCTGATTCTCTTCTTCCTGCGGGTGATAATCGATGGTAACTGAGCATCACACCACATAAGTGTAGTATGTGAAACAAGAATCTGTGCTTTTTTAGGTAGTTCATATTCTGTTGTGTACATAAAATCTGAAATGATATGACAACTTGTGTCAGCAGCTGTCATATAAGCTAATATCTTTTGTATTGGTGAAAGACAACCCCATTGTATCCATTTGTTTTTTAATTGGCACAATATCTTTAAAAAAAAAAAAAAAAATTACTCCCACATTGTGGTGGACGTCTGGGTCATGGGTCGAGGAAGTGATCCTGATCATGTGTATCCAGGTCCAGATGTGAATCCGTTCATGTTGCAAAGTATTTTTGGCACCACCTTCTCATAAGTCATTCTTTAAAAGGGGTTTGTATACTGTTAAATAATGTTTTTTAATAATGTTCATGAATAACTTACTGGTTGACAGGTTGCAAAAAAAAAAATCCAAAAAAAAATCCTCCTTTTAGCACAAAGACAGTGATTTTACATTAAGAGGCTCAGCGTACTCTTCATTATGGGGAGAAATGTTATAATATAATATATAAAGTTATAACGTCTTCTGTGGTCAAATGTTTGTTAAGTTTTTTTTAAAAATCCAGGTGATTGTTAAAATAAAATTTTTAATCAACTTGCATTATTGGAAATGTAGGATCTAGTGTTTTGGGAGCTTGACTTGACCCAAACCAGCGAGTCGCCCAACAACAAAAATATAATTTATAAACCCTGGAATAGTCGGATGGATGATAGATAGATAGATAGATAGATACTTTATTGATCCCAAGCTGGATGTCTTCAATCAAACATTGTGGAAAACTCAAACTTGTGATTTATGAATGAAAATGGCTTATTAACATTTGTTTATTGAATATTTATATTAAGTGAGAAAACTGTGAGCCTTTTTTTTTTACAACTTTACTGACACTCATTTGCAGACAAGAAGGCGTATTTGAAACCGCAGAACACCATCATCGTTTATTAATGATTTACCAACGTTTATAACCAAAGTACTGCCTGATTTCTTAACAACAATCCTGGGACATGTAGGCTACTCTGAGATTTGTCACTATTTATCCTGATGTAAAATGGGATTAATAAAAGTTGGGTTTTTTTGTTTATTGTCAGACTAAAGAATAACTTGGTTTTTAAGAATGACTTTAAAGCGAATTGCCTGCTGACGACGCACCGCCAGAGCTTGTATGATGTCAGGCGCACAAAATGTGTTATTAAACCTCTAATTGATCGATCAATCCTTCATTTATTAATTAATCCACTTTTTCATTTGTGCTTGTTGCCAGCAAGCACGGACTTAAAGGAACAGTCTTACCTGAATTGTAAGTTGCAGCCCCTGGTCAAGATTATAAACCCTTAAAAAACCATACAGAGAGGTACGAGAGTGGTGTCATTCTTCTCATTAATCTTCATCAACATGGCAAGTGAGCGTATCATTGAACTATTTCTATAACACTGTATAGGTTAATCTATATCCTGTCTGTTCAGTGAGCAGAAATGCAGGTTTCTCACCTGCTCTTGGAGACTCTGGAAGAGCTGGTCGACGATGACTTCCGCACGTTCAAGTGGTACCTGGCGACGGACGTCTTGGATGGCTGCAGACCGATTCCGAAGTCCCGTCTGGATAAGGCGTCCCGGACGGAAACTGTAACTAAAATGATTGCCAGCTACTGCCACGAGCCGGCCGTGAAAGTCACAGTTGAGATCTTAAAGTCTATGAACTTTAACGATGATGCCGAGAAGTTAAAGAACAGATATGCAGGTACAGTGGACAATCCATTCCCCAAACTCACCTGAGAGTCGAGGTAACAAAGTTCCTATTGCGGCCTTTTGTTTGCACGTGTGCTCACGGATTCGCTGCATCTGTATCTTTTCATCTGCAGAGGGACAAACAGCCTCCGCCTCCACCTCCTCCGCTTCGGCTTCTTCTGCTGCTCCTGCCACAATGTCTGCTCACCAAGGAAGTGTGATCATCGCTCCGAACATCAACGGCAGCACGACTGGATCACTGAATATAACCATCAACAAATCCTGATTAATTCATTTTTTAAGCTCCAGGATTTAAAGGGGGGATGTTGTCAAAATTAGAATATTCATAATCATGTTTTCATACAGAAGATTAGTATGTTGTCTTTATGTCCTTCATGTTCTACAGTAGCCCAGAAGGGACAAACCAAACATTGTTTTTTTAGGTTTTGAATTTAACTGAACGTTGAATGGCTGATGCCATGGTTACCCAACCTGCAACCTCACTGCAGATGCCACAAAGTCCTGCACACTGAAAAGAATTGAACATAAATTTTTGTCTAAATGTTTTAGCGCCAATTGTGTCCATTAAAGACGACTTTGTGACCGTTCTCTTAAACTTTGTATGTTTCTTGTTGTCATTCACATCTGAAGCTGTTAATCGAATGGAATTGTCTTTATTGTCAATATACTTAGTACAATGAAATTATGTATGGCTTTCCTCCCCTAACATATATCAGAACAATTAATAAAAACACAAAGACAAAGTCAGTAGCAGCAGTTTCCAGATGAAGTGAGGTAAAAAGTTCTGTTCACAGAATGTGCAAAAGAAATGTTTTAAAAAGTGTTTTGAAATGTTTAAAAATGTAATGAAGACCGAGACTTTGGACCAATTACCCTCCCTCATGGTACATTTTAGTAGAATTATAATGTTAAAATGCGCTAGAAAATACATGATGCAAAATAAACAACAACAAAACGGGGCAGTGTAGCCTGTACTCTTGAAAAACACTAACGTATATAGTTGTTAAATATATCCAGTTTACTCAGCATACACGTTTGCAATGAAAAAAATCAATGAATAAATAATAACAAGAGGGCCTTCGCCAGCCTCCTGCCGGTCGGCGATCGGGCCCTAATAACTCAAGTTCCACGTGTCAAACAGGTTTGACGTCTGCGGGGCAGATTTTCACGTGACGTGGAGGCTCGGTCACGTGAGCGCTTTCATCCGGAAGCTCTGGAGCCGCGTGAGCAAAATCCAGGAAGTAGTAGTCGGGGCGTTAGAAGTAGAAAAAAAATACATGATTGTTTTACCCCAAAATTGCGCACGACTGTGACTAGTTCTCACGGGGAGCTTTTCTGACTCACTCCTCGTTTTTTTATAGCTCACTTTTTGTCTCCTTCCGGTGGCTTCGCCTGATGAATCCCATCCGCGGCGGCGGCGTGACGGACACGCGCGCGCAGCGAGTGACGTGTTTGTCCGCACCTTGCTCAATGTTTTGCTCCTGAGCACACACCAGGAAGCGAAGCGAGCTAGCTGGTCCCCCCACCCTCGCGCGATGAGAGCGACCAAAGAATCGCCCAAAAACATAACATCTATGGCGGTTATGATTTGGTAGCAGACGACGTCACGCGAGAGGCCGATACACCGGCATTTAAAAAAAACAACAACTCACCTCGGGTACCGTTAGCAGACCGCTAAGCTAGCTCGTTAGCATCCGGCCGGATTGTCGCTCGCTAGCATTAGCAGTCCGTTATCGTTAGCGGCTCCCTGCCCGGTGAGATGGCTGCGGCGCCGAGAGGCTGTGTCGTGGCCGGGTATCTGCTGCCGCTGCTGCTGCTGCTGACTGGGTGCACAGCGAGGATACACAAGCTCACCCTGCGGGTAAATGGCTGCTGTTCTATCACGCTAGCTAGCTTGGCGTTAGCTTAGGAGCTAGCGCAGAGCGTTTAAGACGGTTGCGGGCGTTTTTAATTGGCTGTAAGTGACAGTGGCGATGTCGTGACCGTGTAAATAAAAAACAACTTGCGAAGAAGTATTGAAAATACCAAATGTCACGCGATGAGGGTCAGAGGATCGTGTCGCTTTGTTTACAGACTGAAGTTTGACGCAGTTGCTAAGCTATTGTTTTTTTTTCTTTTTTTGTGTGTGTGTGTGTGTGTCCGTTCTTCTGTCCGATCAGAATGAAACTCGATTTGGCGTCGACCTCAACACTTTTGGTTTCTACGCGAACGGGACTCTGGACGTCAACCTGATTTCTCTTCACCTCCCGAGTGAACAGCTGGTCAACTACAGCATCCACCCGGTAAGAGGACAGTGTGAGTGTGTGTGTGTGTGTGTATTTGTGAGTGCTAGCTTAACTTGTGTGTGTGTGTGTGTGTGTGTGTGAGTGCTAGCTTAACTTGTGTGTGTGTGTGTGTGTGTGTGTGTGTGAGTGCTAGCTTAACTTGTGTGTGTGTGTCTGTGTATTTGTGAGTGCTAGCTTAACTTGCGTGTGTGTGTGTGTGTGTGTGTGAGTGCTAGCTTAACTTGTGTGTGTGTGTGTGTGTGTGTGTTTGTGAGTGCTAGCTTAACTGGTGTGTGTGTTTGTGTGTGTGTGTGTGTGTGTTTGTGAGTGCTAGCTTGACTGTTAAAAATCAAGGATGCAGCCTTTTGCCAGCTCGCTAGCTAAATTGTTGGATTTTTCTTGATTTTATGCCCTCCGACATATTCTATTGTCCAACTTTATTCTGATTAGTATCCATTGGGCTTTTATATAACATTAATTGTGGCATTTATCCCTGATTGTATGTTCATTCAATGTCATTTTTCATGTCAATCACTTGGTGCATTTACATTTTAAGCCTTTTGTACTGCATTGATTGTATGAAACGTGCTGTAGGAAGAATTAGCAATATTACTATTGCTTACACAACTATTGCTTGTGTAGACATATGACATCTTTTTTTGTACTGATAGATGGACTGACTAATTCATTTGGTGTTGTTGGTTTTGGTTGTTACCTGGCATTTGTTGACGACAAGGAAAAAGGGGAGAAACAATAATTTTACCGTAGAAATTATTCCTCGTGATCCTTTTGGGGGAGTTTTGTTTAGGACGGTGAATATGCTGCTAAATGGATTTTGGAAACGTGTGTGTGTAATTGATTATGCAGAGATTTAGAGCTCTGGCGATTGGTCGGTCGGACGCTGAGTGGATTGTGGTTTGATGCAGTGATTCCCAGCAGCAGAGAAATCTAAATACAAGAATCACAAACTAGTAAACTTGTTTGTTTTTTTCTTTATGTCTTGTGGGAAGAGTAGAATATCCATGTATGTATGTATGTATTTTCATTTTGACCCATTGACCCCCATTTATTACTCTCTGTTCAGGTTGGTTTCAGCCTCTCCAGGTCCCGTGTGAACGGAGTCTTGTCCTACACGGTGAGTATCAGATTATAGTATCAGAGCGTTCAGATCAGATTATTGATATTGCCTGGCTAGGTCTAGTATAGAGATGTGCACTGCGTTGTTCAGATGTTATTTGACTGTGATTTTTTAAATTATTATTATTATTTCTACAGACAGAGGAGACAGAAACATGCCCACTCACCGACAAAGTGACGGAGTCGACCAGTAATGACGAGCCTCGTATCCTTTTCCTCATCAACATCAAAACCCTCAGGTCTGTATGATTCTGCGGCAGTGTTAACAAGTGTGTGTTACTAATGCGGAGTTTGACTGTCTAATGTGTGTGTTTGCGTAGTGTCACTGTGAAGTCAACCGGTGACCAGGACAACCTCTTGACGGCAAAGCCAAAGGCCGATGAGCCTAAAGGTCAGCGTTGATCTCACTTTAACACATCTTACAAGATCACTCAGCGTTATATTTCCGTTTGCAGCCATATTCATGCACCAGCATGAACAAGAGAATCACATTAAACTGACTGTGCGTTCATCTTCGTGTGTGCCGCAGTTCAGAGGAAAACCAGGGACACTGCTGACGCTCTACCAGATGCAAATGCAGACAAGCCAGGCGAAAAGTCGAACGAGGTCACAATGTCAAAGTCTGTGGATCAGAAGAAAGAGGATCAGACGGAGCCAAAAGCCCCAGCCGAAGCTACAAACGTGGAGGAAAATGTATTCAATGTAAGAAGTGTTTTGGTTTCTGGGTCTGTGTGATCAGTTCATAAAATCAACGTCTAATCTGTATTTTTTGCTTTTAGCTGGGGAAGACCAAGCAAATTACTTTAGCTTTGGACAAAATCGACGGCTCCTACAACTTCAGCGTAAGTGTTAAAATGCTTCCTAATGATGTGAAGACAGATTTGATTTGATTTGCTGTGGTGTGGTGTGAAAGTGTCTGTCCCTCGTCCACAGTTCCACATGGTGGTCGGCCCGCTGGCGCAGGGTCTGTACACCCTCAAATTCCACTACTGTCAGAACAGGTTACCCGGGTTCAAACAGCCTTACTCGTTCACGGTGAGCTTGGTGTTTTTTTATGGTAGGGTGTGTGCTTGCGCACGTAGGTGCGTGTGTGCGTGTTAACATGAATGTATCTGACCCACAGGTGGAGGTGACGGAGAAGAATCCCGGCGGCTACCTGTCGGCAGCAGAAATCCCTCTGTCTCGTCTGTACATCTGCATGGCTGGAGTCTTCTTCGCCGCTGCCATGGTCTGGGTGTACACACTCATGAAGCACAGGTACACACTCTGACATGAGCACGGTGTAACTTTTTTTTTTAGTCTCGGTTCGGTTCGATAAGACACAGTGGTGTTTTTCGATACAGCAAAAATGTAGGCATGCCAGAGAAATTTCCTTGATTTTTAAATCACATAATAATGTTTAATGTTTTTTGACTGAACAATGGCCCATCTTCTGAGGTGTCTTCTTAGCAGCTTTCAAAAGAAAAGCAGCTCTTTTTATTTAAAAAAGTGTAGTTTTGTTGAAGTTGTAAACAAATACAAACGAAAGAAATGTACAAAAGAAACACGTGTTTATTTATGTAACTCACTGTGTATTTTAACTCAGTTTTCATGTTTATTTTTAGAAGAAAGATGAGAATTTTCTGTTAACACCACAGGTCTGCTTGATGTGACCATGTCACCTGCAGTGGAAAATACCCTCTCACTATGGACAGAGCATCATTTGAACTGTGCAGTGAATATAAGAAAAGACTTCCGCTTCATTTTGTGGCCAAAAAAATAGAAAATCGTAAAAATGATCTCAGACAGACATTACTGCAGGCGACCAAAAAGTCCCCACCCCGCTTCTGACAGTCTTGTTAATATGCAACACACTCGGGACGTCTGAGCCCTGAGCAGTGTGAATGATTATATCTATCTCACCCTGGTGAAGGAGATTCATTGGGGATCTAACATGTTTAAACATTTTCCCACTTGATTAACAGGTACAGCGTGTTTAAGATCCACTGGCTGATGGCAGCGCTGGCCTTCACCAAGTCCACGTCGTTGGTTTTCCACAGCGTAAGTGAACTGCCACTGCAGACGAGCGTCTCCTTCTCTGATGTCTCATGTTTGTGTTTCTGAAGCGTCTCTCTCTTTGTACCTCTCAGATCAATTATCACTTCATCAACACAGAGGGGCATCCCATCGAAGGCTGGGCTGTCATGTACTATATCACACATCTGTGAGTTCCATTTCTCCGGAATTTGAAGCTTAGTCTTATCATTTTTTCTATTTTTATTTACCTGAGTTTGTGTCGATGCGTCTCCAGGCTCAAAGGGGCTCTCCTCTTCATCACACTGGCACTGATCGGCACCGGCTGGGCTTTCGTCAAATACATCCTGTCCGACAAGGAGAAGAAGATCTTCATGATCGTCATCCCCCTGCAGGTGCATGTGCTTGAGAAACTGCAGTTGTTTGTGTGATTGTGTGAGCTCGGTGGGTTTCTGTTTTGGTGACCCACTCACCTGTCGCCCTCCAGGTTCTGGCCAACGTTGCCTTCATCATCATCGAGTCAACAGAAGAAGGCTCCAGTGAATACTACCTGTGGAAGGAGATCCTCTTCCTGGTCGACCTCATCTGCTGCGGAGCCATTCTGTTCCCTGTCGTCTGGTCAGTGTGTGTGTGTGTGTGTGTGTGTGTGTGTGTGTGTGTGTGTGTGTGTGTGTGTGTGTGTGTGTGCGCGCGTGTGTGTCTCTCTGTGTGTGTGCGCATGGTGCATCTAGTTTGTACCAACTAAAGTTCCATTGTAAAAAAAAAAAAAAAAAAAATCCATTGCCTTATTTTGAGAATAGTGTACAAGCAGCTGGTTGAGATAACATTGTATAACACGAGATGATGTTTGGGGGTCGTCAGATGGTTTTGGAGATAAGACATTATGATACATTCAAAATAAAATGACACGTTTTAGACTGGGAATAGTTTTTACTTAAAGTTATCTGTAGCAATGATGAGATCAGCTTTAGAATGGATGTTATTTTGGGTTTGTAAAATTAAAACACATTATCAATGTCTCACCAGTTTGATAGATGGGGTGGGGTTTGTTTCCTTGTTTTATACCTTCCAGGTAAAGAATAATAGAAGCAGCAGAGAAGAAAGGATTGTTGGTGCAAGGAGAAAATGAATTTCAGTCTGACTGCAGTTGTAGGTTTTTCTTTTCCCAGCCAACCGCTTCAGGAATTTTCAATTTAACCATGTGGGCAAATTAATGCATTTTGTGGGTAGAACTGCAACTAAATGTTTTTCACGATTAATCAATCAGCCATTTTACATGAAGAATTTTTTCAAAGCACAGCAGTGAAAAAAGTGAAAACCCAAATATATTGAGTTTGAGTGAACTCAAAGCAAAGAAGCCTATTCGCTTCGTTTTTTGGCTCTAGTGAAGATGCATTTGTGCTTTGTTATTAAAACAACAACAAAAATTGTCTTCGTAGGTCGATCCGTCATCTCCAGGAGGCGTCCAGCACCGACGGAAAAGGTGAGGGTCCTGATCAGATACACTTCAAAGTTAAAATCACAAGCTTTTATGCAGAGCTGGTCATTTATTTATTAAAGCTGCTTCCACGCCTCTTTCAGCTGCCATGAATCTGGAGAAGCTCAAGCTCTTCCGGCATTATTACGTGATGGTAAGAGGGAGTTCAACCCAGCAGCGCCTCGGATTGTTTGAACATATATTGTTTTAACTTGGCGTTTTCTTATTATCTAGTTATCAAGCTTTATTCTCAAAGTGAATTATACTGAGTCACAGTGTTTTGGAAGGTCAGGCTTGTCAATTACTGCTTAGGAGTCAAACGCACACACACATACACACACACACTGTTTGACCTTTTGTTTAATAATTCATGTCATAAAACTCAGTCACAAAGCAAGTTTTACCAGCTACAGGATACAAAATGGATGACTCGACTCGGATCCAAAACTACATTGGTTTAAGCATCACACTGCCAAATGTGTGTCTTTTCTGAAATCCCGGTTTTCCTCCGTTCAGATCGTGTGTTACATCTACTTCACGAGGATCATCGCCATTCTGCTCAAGGTCACGATGCCTTTCCAGTGGCAGTGGTGCTACGAGGTGAGACGAGAACAACCGTGAACCAAGGGACACGCCGAATGTTCAGCGAATCATTTTCACCGAACAATGTTTTTACCGTCTGTCATTTAATAACCACTCTCTTTATGTCTCCTCAGTTTCTGGTGGAGGTGTCCACGCTGGTCTTCTTCGTGTTGACGGGCTACAAGTTCCGACCGGCCTCCGACAACCCCTACCTCCAGCTTCCCCTGGACGAGGAGGATGTGGAGATGGATGAAGTGTAAGATTGAAAGACTAATAAGTCACACGCTTCATATACATTATTCACTACTAAAATATAAATATATATACGCACATCTGCCAATTATTCATTTACCTGTGATAGATATCAGAGATACCACTACTAACTTACTCATAGACGTTAAAAGTCAGCATTTGTAAAAGCATTTCTTTTCAACTCAGGTGATGTTGCTGCTCTCTGTTTTGCCCCGTGTGCAGAGTGACCGAGTCCGGCGCCCTGGAGGGTATTTCCCACGTCAAGAAGACGTCCAACGGACGCGAGCGCCAGAGGGAGTCCACCTTGTGAAGCGGGACGCTGCGTCTTCGGGATGGACCCACGAAGAACAACACCACCACCACCACCACCACCACCACCACCCCCCAGTCAGCTGGTTAGAACACGGGGTGGACCACACGGACCAAGGCTCCTCCACCCACGTTGACAGCTTAACACTTTGGAGAAGAAGAAAAAAGAAAGACTCCTGTGTGGTTGCAAGAGTTTTTAAAAAAAAAAAAGGCGCCATGCTTCCAAAAAAGGAGGCGCGACCACTTGTCTGGCTATGCAACGAAGAAAAACAAACAACAAAACAACAAAAAAATAAAATAAAAGACCAACTTTCCTGGAAACACACTGAAAAGATTTCAGGAGGAGACGAGCTCCTGCCGCATGGACGGAGGAGCTTTGATGTCCCCTCTCTCTCTCTCTCTCTCTCTCTCTCTCCCCAAAGATTAATTATCATTTTTAGAGAAAGACTTTCCTCCGGGTGTGTTTATATCGGCTATTTAAATCTTTTTGCGGGCGTCTGTACAGTTTCGTGTGTGATGTGAAGAGTACACGTGTGTGTGTGTGTGTGTGAATGTGACATGAGACCACACAAGATTTGAACACAACCTCTTTTTTTTTTCCCATCTCTCTCTCTTAGCCCGTACTCAGGTAAAAGGCTAATGGAAGAAGAAAAAATTAAAATTAAGCAACAAACATAACCTGTTGCTTCTGTTTACCACCATTCAGGAGGTCAGTGAAGGTCCCATCAGTCATTACACAGCGTCACCGCCACACCGTACAGTACAGTTACATTTCTTGTTTTGATATATATTTGATTTTTGACCTACTTGCATATTGAAATGTGACATTTCAGTATTATCCTTTTGCGTTGGAGAGCTGCTGTAAAATGTAGCCGCTTCGGTCGGATTGAGGGTCGATTCGCAGGCGGCGACGCGTGGACCTAAACAGCTGTTTTGGGATCAGATTATTTTTTAATAACCGGGGCAGTGGCCCCAACTTTAATTCAACAACGGCCTTGTTTCGTTTACTTTTAATTTTTTTTATTTCTAATTGTTTGGCCACGCTGTGGCGAGGTGACCTGACTGATTTTTCTTTGCTTTTGGTTTTGACCTTTCTCTTTCTTTTTTTTTTTTTTCCTGCTCTTGATGTGAAGCTTGTTTTATCAATTCATTGACGACTTATCGGTTCGTGAAAGATTCGAGACGTGTGCGGGCGGGGATTAGACGGCCGTTTGTAAATACTAATTTCCAGAAGAAGACGACAGAAGGAGGCACGCAAAACACTTTTGGCTGGAGCTGCATCATTAGAAGAAGTTTTACAGACGATAGTGAGGCAGGTTCAGTCGGAATCACGTGAGGGATCGATGACAGACTACTGAGATGTGACCACGGACACTGGACGCTGTTAACAGACTGTTGGTGAGTCTCCAGGCTCCAGGTTGTCGGGGGAAACCTGGGACGAGGACGACGAGGAGACTTAACGGACTGAACCAGTCGAGTGAATAAAGTTTTTTTTGTTTTCTTTTTGCTTGTTACAGCCTGTTTGTGTGAACTGTCGCAATAAATCTGGTGTTCTGGAACGGTCTCGAATCAAGCTGCTGCGCATATTTGTCTTGACACCACGTTTTATTAATTTTTTGGGGAAAATGTGTTTATTTGCTCTCGTGATGAGACCTGGAATTGATATATTTAAATTTTGATCTGCAGTCAGCTTAGCATTAAGACTGGAACCAGGGAGGGGGTGGGGGCGTGGCTATAGCCTGGCGCCGTCCAATATTGACATGTTCCACATCCAAATTCATACTTAATTTCTCGTTTGCTTCATCTGTGTAAAAACAGTAAGTCGTGGTTTTACAATAGATCGTACAGTATTTGTCTCGAGCTGCGAAAGTTAATCTATGAGTAATCGATTATTAAGTTAATTGCAAACTATTTTGATAATTGATTAATCGGCAAAAGTAGTTTTTATGGGGGGGAAAAGGTCAAACTTCACAGATTTCAGCTTAAATGTGAATATTTTCTGGTTTCTTTGCTCCTGTGACACTGAACTAAAGATCTTTGGTGTGTGGACAAAACAAAACATCGTCTTCATCGCCAGCAAACAAAATCGCAATTTCTCATTTTTTCACACTTTATATAGTTGATATTTAATTAGCCAATAAACATAAGGTTGGGACACAACAATTTTGATAATTGGTTAATTGTTCCAAGTTAATTTCCAAGTTTTCTATTGAATTTTTTAGATTTGAAGATGTGACATTGGACTCTTGTGAAGCGCGATTTTCCCCATTAGCTGTTATTCTTACAGTCCATATAGAGCTAATGCATTTTCTTGACTAAAAAGTGGTTGATCAATAGATAATTATAATAAAAGATAGTTGCAGCTCTGTTCCACAGGCTACTAATAAAGTTGCATAGCTGGAAACCGTATAGACTACATAAAAGGATGAATACAATCTGAACATCCTCTGGGGAAAATACATGAACTGTTAAGAATGAATCTGCAAATGGTCAGAAAAAATGTTGGATATCAATAATTTTCAGTTAAGAGGTGGAACACCGGTATTTGTAGCTTTTGTTGAGCATAAATCTTCATTTATAACTTAAATATTTGTTTATCTTTATTGTGTTGACTATAACATACTGCAGTGCGGATCATGAGGGGAGATCGTTAAACCCGGGACCTCCTCATCGTCATCGTCATCCTCATCCTCATCCTCATCCTCATCCTCATCCTCTCAGTCTCAGTGGTGTTTATGAATGAACGACTGATGGCGGATGCTGATCTGGACCCAGACTCTCCAGTCGGTGTCTCTGTCTCTCTCATGCTGCAGTGCTGGAGGTGAACTCCCTGTGAGCACTGCAGGCTCAGCCCCTCCCTTTATCCCTCCCTCCCTCCGCCCATCCATCCCTCCCTCCTCTCCTCCATCCCTCCCTCCATCCATCCCTCCCTCCCTCCTCTCCTCTCCTCCATCCCTCCATCCCTCCTCCCCTCCATCCATCCCTGCCTCCCTCCCTCCTCTCTTCTCCTCTCCTCCATCCCTCCCTCCATCCCTCCCTCCCCTCCCTCCCTCCTCTCCTCTCCTCTCCTCCATCCCTCCCTCCCTCCTCTCCTCTCCTCCCTCCCTCCCTCCCTCCCTCCATCCATCCCTCCTCCCCTCCATCCATCCCTGCCTCCCTCCCTCCTCCCCTCCCTCCTGCTCGCTGCAGTCCGCAGTGAGTCCACCGGTCGCCCGTCAGAGTGCAGCACACACCGAGTCTCCATCCCTCTCCTCCCTGCGCTCCTCCGGCAGGTGGATCGGACGCACACGCGCACACACACACACACACGGGACAGGGACGATGTGAGTATCGGCGCTTATATATCACACTTACATGAATTCATTTCAATATTTTTTTCATAGGAATGTTTGATCATATGATGCTTATTTGCGACTTTTCTGCCGCGTCACGGACAAGTACAGTGAATGTTTGCGTCATACTCTGTCGGTCGTGCGGTGCATGGGAATCTGAGCCTCTAAAACAAAAAAATCTCCATCAGCAGGTAGATTTGAATCTGGATTTGTGATTCTATCATTTTTTTTTAATCATTTCTTAAATCCGGTGGTTTGATTTGATTGAGGTTGGTTTATTGCCAAATATATAGATTATGATCCGGTTATTGTGATGAGCTATTTATTGATCGCAGTTCGTCCGTGACCTCAAAACGCCTTTGATGGAGGTGAGAAGACATGATGGTGATGCAGCAGATCTGTGTCTGTCTCTGCGCACTGAGGAGCAGCGGGTTGCAGCACTGACACCATTCAGAAATCCTCCTAAAATAGTAGAAGACATGACATTATAATCCTTTATGATTCAGTGGGGGGGGATTTGCCATGCTACAGCAAAAATAACATAGAGACATCAGTAATGAATAAGAAAACATGCAATATAAACACAAGGAAATATACAAAATAGAAAATAACTGGATTGCAAATGCATCTATCAATCCAAATCCAAATTCATCCACTCCAAATTTTGATCCTTATTTTTGTAAAATACATCCTCCAATTTACTTCTCTTGTTGAGATATTCTAATATTTCAAAGCATTTGCCCACAGTTTAGGCCTTTTACTTAAAATGAATAATGGTATTTATCCTCAGCTAGAGCTTCTAACCTTATAGCAGCTTTTCCCTCATATTCCATCTTAATAGCTCGAGCATAAGGCAGTTAATCGCCACATTTGTGTGTGTGTGTGTGTGTTCTTCCTCAGGACTTTCATCCCAGTCTTGGCAGTTCTGGCCCTGGTGGTTTCAGCTGAAGGAAGCGTTGGGTAAGACGATTTTGTTTTACACTACATGGCCAAAAGTATGTGGACACCCCCCAAAAAAATCATTACACCCGTTTGTAAATTATGTCTTGACACACTTTTGGGCCAAAGCGACGGGGATCTGGGATGAACATGTAAAAAGAGTTGTTTGACCATTAATCGTAGGACTGGGTGGTTCATGGTTCATTCCTGTGATCTCTGAGAACAGTCGGCAGAAATCTGCTGCTGTAACAGCCTTCGTTCTTCCTGGAAGGCTTTTCGATTAGACTTTGGAACCTGGCTGCAAAGAATTTTCCCCCATTCAGCCACAAGAGCATTAGTGAGATCACGCAGACATACAGTTACCAGATGTTAATTTCGAGGAACAAAGCATTACATTGTCCTGCCCCCTCTGTATTCAAAGGAGTTGTTGTGCTCTCTGGCCACTGGGAGGAGCCTCCGGCCTTCAGAACAGAGACCTCTGTTTGCTCCAAGGTCAAGACTGAAAACCGATGTGTCTGTTGTTGTTGCTGACTCTTACTCTGGAGCAGCCTCCAGTTTCAGAGAAGACATATCAGCTCACCATCCTTGAAACGCATCTTGAAAAAAAAGTCCATTAGTTTCTGTGGCTAATCTTGATTTTATGATTTTTACTTTGTGGGATATATTTTTGTTGTGCTTGTTGCCTGACACTGGCAACAACATAAGGCTTACACCTCCTAACTATTAGCATGTTAGCATCACCATTAAGAATATTTCCTCATCAACATATGAGACTAAAAAGTCTGTATTCTCTACATACAATGTGGACAGCCTCTACAAGTTATTCGATACGCTGATGACACTTTGTTATTTGTATGAATGTTGATCATTTTGAATTGCTGTTTGTTTATGTGTAATTGTATGTGGGAACCCAGGAAGATTAGCAACCGCTGTAGCAGAAGCTAATGAGGCTCCAAATAAAGAATAAAGACTAAAGAATAAAGAATTATCACTCTGTTACAGGCCGAGTACCAACAACAGCTTTTGCACAGAGTCCAAGGAATGTCTGCAGTATGAGCTAGTCTGCAAAACAGATGAGTATGAGGTGAGCGAAACCCTTCATGGCAAATAAACACCTGACCTGTGCATCAAGCCTTTACCTCTCACACAATGTTGTCCCCCCCCCCCCCCCACACATTTTGTGTGTTCAGGTGCGACACTACAGCCCAACACGCTGGGTGTCCACAGATGCCGAAGCCTATTTCATGGGAGTGGGCGCAGCCATGGCCTTCAGGAGACTTTTCCAGTACATCACCGGAGCTAACGACCGTGGTAAGGACGGCGCGGGAGATGAAAATCATCCTCAGTGGGGTGTGTTTGTTTTATACTCTCTGTGTGTGTTTACAGGCATCCAGATGGAGATGACCGCCCCCGTCCTGGTCAAGATCCCAGAGGAGACCAAGATGTGGGAGCCGGCCATCTACACGCTGAACTTCCCGCTGCCGGCGGCCTATCAGGACAAAGCGCCTGCACCCACCAGTGACAAGGTGAGCTGAGCGTGGCGCGTGACGACGGACGGACGCCCCTCGCCTTCCACAAGTCGAATGCTTTTATCCTCCCGTTGTCCTGTGTGTAATTTGATCAGATGGTTTTTGCTTTTCGATCAATAGAGATGGATATAAATGATTTAATGCAGCCGTCTCTGCTGCTGCTGCTCCAACTCAGCAGAATGTAAATAGATATCGCTTCGTCATGTATCGGTGCTGCCGTCCCGCAACTGTTTTATGATTTCATAAATCTATAGTTGGAGTAGATTTACATTTATGATCTGTGGTGCAGGAATTATCTCCTGGTCTGGTCATTTTCCAGTTTTTTTTTGTGACTAATTATTACAGAAAAGATCTTATTAATTAAACTTTACTCCAAGTAGTTCTATATCTAATAAATGCACTAAAAGTACATTACATGTTATACATTAATATTTTAGCTCAATTACTATTTGAGTCATCATCAACTTTTAGAAAGTTCAAGGGAAATGGTTTCTTTTTCAGTTGAGGACCAAACATAAATTAATAAATTAGTAAATAAAATGCTCAAATAAATTTGAGATGCAAAAAAATGTATAGAAAAAAGTCAACGTTTACCAACCTTGTACTATTATTAATATTCAACACCCACCCCTTCATTCAACCCATTTAAAATTCATGTGACTAAATCAGTGTCTTAATATTTTTCATATATTAAACTTTTCTTTTTACTGTCTTGATAGTTCATTCAATTTTCGCCTCGTCGCGTCGTTCTGCTGATGTTTTATGTGCTCGTGTGTCCTCCGCAGCTTTATTTCACAGATATGCCGGAGATGGACGTGTACGTGAGGAGCTACGGCGGCTGGATGCTGTCGGTCACCTCCAGGCTTCACACCCACCTGCTGACCAAAGAACTGCAGAGAGTTCGAGCTTCCTACAACCACAGCTTCCACTACGGAGTCGGCTACGACAGGTACTTATAAAACTTTAAAACTTTATCTTATCTCCTTTTTTTCTTCTTCTTTTTTGGACCAAAGATCACATCACGCACTTCTTACTTACTTCCTCTTCTCTTTCCCTGTGTGTGTGCGTGCGTGCGTGCGTGCGTGCGTGTGTGCGCGCGTGTGTGTGTGTGTGTAGTCCCCTGAAGCTGTTGAACAGGCACAACGAGGTGTGGTACGTGGCCGACGGGGAGCCAGTGTGCACAGACCCAAGGGAGCCGACCCCTGCTCACACACCCAGGCCGACACACACTCTGACCGACTCACCCACGGTCGCCCCCTCCGACCCGCTCCCACACACACTCTCGGACTCACCCTCCCTCCCTCCCTCCAACGTGTCCTCGGCGTACACGACGTCCAACTCGTCTCCGCCGACGCCGTCCGACACGCCCGCCGCCCCCACCTCGTCCAGCGCTCCCCCCAGCCCCTCGTCCCGCCTGCCCACCGAGGTCGCCGTCAGCCATCCTCCCACCACCACGGCCCAGATCCCGCTCGACCCGACGGCCAACACCTCCGGCCCTGTCGCCGCGGGCCCGTCTCTGGAGCCCCAGTCCGACGCCGCCCTGTGGAACGGCACGGCCCACAGCACCGTGGACACGCAGACTGACAGTCACCCCGTGGTCGAGCCCGACGACGTTCATTAACGGCCCTCCCGTGTCCCGCGTGCAGCCACTCCAGGTGCCGTACAACCGACACGGAGTGAACGTCAGAAAAGGAACAGTGTGAGGTGTGGCAAGAGAGTTGAGTGAGTGTCAACACGCTGGTCTCGTCCCACTTATCTCCCACATCCCGTGTATTACAGCAACTCCTCTTTATGGCACTTAAGCGTTTCCGTATATATGTTTAAATCACAGCTTTGCACCTGCAGCTTCCTGTAACCGCAAACACACACGCCTGTGCACTTTGTCGACCTGAGGTCATCGTACAGCGGCTTTTAGAATAAAATGAGACGTATGCACTAGTTAGAAAGTTCAAAGTTACTGTGTTAAATATGAAGGCGGAGAGAGAGTTTTAACCCCAAGAGCTAATTTATCAAACAATAGGACTTTAATGGAAACCTGTGTGTGACTGATGAATCAAATGTAAACTGGGATTAACCACGTTAGGTCATCATATCAGAGGAAACTTTAGCTTTACTGTGTTTTGTGCTATTGCTGATTATTATTATTGAGCTTCTACGCTCCACATTTAGCTTCTTGTCAGTTACTTCTCATGTTATGTGGCAACATATTGGTAAATCATTATGAATTCAGTATATGCGCATTCACTGGGATCTTTGGTGCAGCCTTTAACCGACGTACTAATATTGTACGGCTGTGTTTATTGGCATATCTTCTTACATTTCCCAAATTACACTTATTCTTAATCTTAAATTGACCCTGGTCAAAGATCAGCAGAAAACAGCAATGAATATTTTAGCATCATATGTATATATATATATATACATATATATATAGTCTACATCAATTCTGCCTGATCAATTTTTTCCCTTGGAGACTCTGAGTTTTAATTTATTCTTAAAAATGAATCCGAATCACTTCCTTATAATATAATCTGCCAAATGCTTGATGAGCCGCCATGTAGTCAAATGCCGAAGGCACAGTCGAAGCCCCTGACTCCGATCTGATTGTGGGTTGGACTGTCCCCAAGATCCCAAACAATCACAGCTGTTCGAACCAGTGCAATAAGCGTCGCATCAGTTAAAACAAATTCTCTACAAACTGCTGCATAAGCTTCCCACACACACACTGTATGTTCTGAGGAAGGTGCAATAAAAAAAACCTCAACAAACTCTTGTTGTTACTCTTTGTGTTGTTGTCGGCCATCTTGTGTGCTTTGCAACGGGATGTAGAATTGGGGGGGGCGGCGGTGGGTCTGACTGACACTGTGCCCACCTACACCTGCAACCTGCGCTGATTATATATGTCACAAAATGAACATCGTGCTGTATTGAAGAAGACTTGAAAACTAAAGATTGGGCCATAAACTATTCAGTATAGAAACCGACTTCTTTTTGCAACCAGGTAGTCGCCCTCTGCTGGTGATTCCAGAGAATACAGGCGTCAGGCACGTCCGCATTGACTTCATTTTCCAGATCTGGTGACTACTTCCATTTTTATATACAGCCTATGGTAATAATATGTTAGTGTTGTGTTGTGTTGTTAGCTCGTTGTGCTGCCGCCCCCAAATGCTCAAAAGAAATAAAGGTCTCAATTCCATCTGCATCCACTGTGAATTTCTCGATGGCCGTCGGCAGTGGACGAAGACGCGGTTCCTGAATATGCGAAACGAAGCTGGCTCAGAACAGCTGTTTACAGGTCAGTCATAAATTCAACGGACCACAACCAGCTTGTGGACTGGTCTCAAGGTTTGATTCATCGGTGTGAGAAGAAACAAGAGGCCATGTGGGTGAAGGAGTGAACGATATTCCAAGAGAGAGGCGGGGGGGAGAATGAATGAGAGAAACTGCTTGAGCTGTGGAGTTTAATCCAGTCTGTTATTTCATACACGAATGCTGGTCTGAAAAACAACAATTTAATTGTGTGCACGCTCCACTAAGACGCGGGATCGGGTTCAATTTATCGGATCTAAATCCTTTTGAGTCCTTCATCGAATCCTGTTCAAAACTTGAACTGTTTTTATTTCACCAAAAACCTAAACCAAATGAATTGCAGATTTCTCTACGTACTGTACACAACATTACCAGCAATATAAAGTACCACCGACTGCTGCTTGAGGCAAGTTCGTATTTTAACATGATGAATGACAAATATCTGAGCAGGGATTCAACATTCCTCTACCTTTTTTTTACATTTCGCAAAAATCCACAATTTTCCTTTTCTATGAAAGAGACTTAAAGAGATTGCAAAGGAAAGATTCGACAAAGGATTCATTGGCCGCAATGCTTGGCAAATTCAGGCAGTCGGCCAAATCAGAGCCAGATCCAAAATGGAGGCCGACGCTCCGAACCCCGTCCCCGACCCGAGAGTGCAACAATCCAGATACTTCTAGATGTAAGCTTATAGTTCAATAGTGTACAAAAGGTTGTTTTAATTGGCGTCTGTTGCTCATACATACAGTATACCCAACATCAACAAGGTTTCAGCAAACCACAAGTTCTCACTTTATCATTTTTGAAATAAGCTTATACCACATACAGTGAATAACCATTCATGCTGCGGTAACCATCGCTCACACGCATTAACAGATCTTTGACTCGGTCACCTATTTATCATATGGTTATATCTATCGTAATTTAGCAAAGAAACTAAATTTGCTTTGATCGACCTGCTGACAGCTGTGGGCAGAAACAAACACAAAGTCCCGCCAGTCACTCTGACACGGGAAGGCATTTTCTCCGTCGTTTGGCTTAAATGTATAAAACCGGTTCTTCTGCTTCAGGACCACAGTCCACAGAACCGCACAGGGATCAGACAGTAATCTCACTGAAAGTCCGTGGGTTTTTTTTTCGGTAAACAACCTTATACAGTTTCCTTTACATCTGAAAGAAAAAAGTATTTTTTCTTTCAAGTTTGTACTTCAAACAATGAAAGTATAAGTAACAAGACTTTTTAAAAGTGACTCTTCCTTGTGCAATTCCCCTCAGCGTTTTACAAAACCTTCCTCTGCACACCCTGGATACGAATGTGTGTCTCTGTTTTCTCTAAATGGGAACTAAGTTGTGCCGTTGATGTTCTCATGCTCGTAACGGGGGAGTAAAACTATTTTTTTTTCAATATTTTGTATTTCTAATAAAATCTAAGGACCATGACAGGTAAGGTGTATGTGGGCACACACTTGCCTAAAGGCTTAGCTGTGCACAAATAACAGCTTTCACTGTAATTAGTTATGATGTTGCGTTATATTCCTCACTTGGAGATAACTGCCTTCTTAGTAATGCTCGCTCTCCTGCTTCCCCCTCCTCCTGCTCCTCCTCCATGCCAAAGATGGCTGGGAATGGTGAAGGCGTCAACGCTCATGCCCATGGTTTTAGAGGGGATGGCATTAAACTGCTTCCTGTCTGAACTGTATTTGTAGATGGACTCCACCTGGGTGGAGCCAATTTGCCGGGGACCCACGCCGGTCAACCGCACGAGCTCCTGGGAGTCGGGGTTCATGGTGTAGACGCCCCTGAACTGGCAGCTGGAATCACGGAAGAGGATGAGGAAGTGGTTGGCAGGACTCTTCTCCATCTCCTGGGGTCGGTAGAAAAAAGGGTAGGAAAGTGCATTACACAATTTACCTGATTCAGTGTCGTAAATGTTAATGAGAGTCAATACAGAATAAAATGATGAGGCAGAGTATGAGTCCTGTACCTCAACTATTTTGTTTTTTTGTGTCTCGTTGACCTTTCCAGCCAGGCAGCAGCGAGAGAGAGCATTATGAATGATGAATTTGTTGGACTTGAAGCTTGGTTCTTTGAAGAGCTTTGGACCTGAAAATACGAACCACAGGCATGCTCGTTTATGTAAACCCATGTGTACAGTTGTATGCATTTTGTCAATGCATAGGAGTACTCAAGGTATGAGAGATACTGTACTGCTGTTGTTTTGTATACCTGTGTATTCAGGGGCCGGTGAGGTTCCATTGGAACCGCTCTCCCAGTCCTTATCCCCGTTCTGAATGGCCATTCTACTTGGCGTCACACATCCTGATGGCGAATCGGGGCGGCTGCTGGAGAGAGAGGTCAAACAATGAGCCGATGGGCCAACAACTCATATCTGTGGTACTTGATAAGAGAATGATTCACAAGCGGATCATCGATTGAAAAAAAAACAGGGAGCAACAAGAATCTTCTAACCCAATAAGATCCAGATCCTACAATGGTAGTATGGCAATGTGAGTTCTCAAGCACTATAAAAAATATATAGTGTATCATTATTATTGTGCCTAAAATGTATGCAAATGAGAGCTAAGCAGCATATAAATGGCGTACGTAGGAGTGTACCTGTGGGGTTTCTTAGTGGGGTCACCACCATGGTTTCCTGGCTCATTCGTTGCTGCCAGGTTGAGGGAAGAGTGAGAGTAGACTTTGTTCAGCTTAGAGACTTAAGACACAAAACAGTTTAGTCAGTCAAATCATCTACAGAAGCTCTACTTGATACTCCTTGTTGACAACGTCTTTCAATTTTGACTGTACCGGCTGTTCCCTTGGCTGGACTCAAAGACAGCTTGGTTTCCTCTCTGGTCATGCTGCGAGGCCGGGAGCGGGTTTTCTTTGCCGAAGATCGTCCTTGATTGGACGTTTTGGCCCGCAGAACTTTGTCCAGATCATCCATGACCCTGAGCTGGTGGCGCAGGGCGTACTCCCCACGTGTGAAATCTCCCCGACGGGAAGGAGTAGCAGGAGGTGTTGGGGAAGGGGAGGTGGTGCCTGCAGGAGGTGTGTTGCAGGGAGATGCCACTCTCTTGTCTGAAGACGCTGGTCTGAGGATAAGGGATCGAGGTTACTTCGACATGATCAATTAAAGCACGGCAATCTCGGATTCAGGATGCCAAGATGCATGCGGTTGTGTTTTACCTGTTTTCCCTTTCTTGGTCACTCAACTGTCTCCTCTTCTTCAGCTCCTCTGTTCTCTTCTGCTGTCTTTCCAACAGGAAAGCTCTACGCTGGGCCATCTCCCCCTCACTATGTACATCTTCCTACAATCATGCAAGCGCAAGATCGTGTACCAAGTTGTCATGACAGAATTCATGTGCATGCAAAACAAACTCCTACTTCCGACTTCCATTCTCTTACTAACCTTAAAGAAGAATCCTATTCCTCCTCTGGTCTCCAGCTCATTCTGTTCTCTGCTTGGTTCCAAGGAATCCGTCTGTCTTTTGTCTTCTTTGGTTTCAGTTTGTTCCTCTGGCAAATCTGTGGCTTCCGTCACACGATTCAACTGCTCTATGGGATCAAAGGGTTCTGGGGTGAGTCCTCTTGCAAGTTCCGCAGCAGATTCCATGTGATCACTCATAGAATCCGAGGAAAACTCGTGCCCTTCGTCAGTTGGTTCATCGCTGCCTCCCTCTGGCCCTCCATGAGATGATAGTGACACCTCGATCAGGCTGCAGCGCTTCCCCGCACCCCCAACTCTCCCGCCTTCGCCTCCCGTGCTATATGCAGCAGAAAGGGACAAAGTCTCGCTCTCAAATGAGCACTCTGAAGGAGCGCCGGAGCTGCTGCCACCAGTTGCCCTTGGACGATCGTGTCTGGGCAGTGATGAGACCGGCAGGTCTCCGACAGCCTCAAGATCCTCCTGCTCCAGCTCCAGGCTGAACTGGGTGGGTGTCTCACTAGAGCCTGTGTCCGATGTGCTCTCATCAGGCTGTGGCAGCAGGGCAGGCTGAGGATATTCCTGAGGAGTCCGGGGACCACCAATACGGAAGGAAGAGGAGGTCTGAACCTGACATTTGCTGGGGGACCCGCGTCGCAAGTGAGGGAGGGTGTCCACAGTATGGGTTGACGTCAGGACACGATTGAGCGGCGGGAACTTGAGTTCAGACGGCCGTGGATGGGGGCGCTGCTGTTGGGGGCGCTGGAGCTGTTTGGGGCTGCGGGGTGTGGAGGAGGAGGGAATCTTAGTGCGAGGAGCAGGGCAGGAGGAAGAGACGATGATTTTGGGAGAGGTGGACATGGACAGAACATGAGAACGTCGTGATGGAGAGGAGGCAGAGGGGAGATTGGGACTAGAGGGGATCCCCCAAGGTTTAGTGTTGCTCCTGGTTGGAGTCTTTGTTGGGGTCCTTGGTGGTGTCTTTGTCGGTGTGTGGGGAGGAGTTTTTGGTGGTGTTTTGATTGTACTTCTAGGTGTGGATTTTGGAGTGGTCTTAGGCGAACTTCTGGGTCTTTGGTTGCTCATGAGATGATGTTGCTGCTCCGTAAGTTTCTGCATGTCCTTCTGTAGTGACTGCAGAGCTTCACTCAGTTTCTGCACCACTTCATTATATTCCACATGGGCAGCTGCACCTACTTTCTCTTTTTCGGCAGACTCTTTGTCTGCCCCTTTCTTAGTCTCAATAGAGAATGTGACCTGCTTCTCCAGCCGAGGAGGATTGGAAATAGATGGCTTCTCTTTCGCCTTATCTCCTTCTTTTTCTTTCTCCTTCTCTTTCTCCTCCTCCAGTTTCAGTTGTTCCTCCATGTGTGTGAGGCGCTCCTCCAGGGTGACATTATCCTCCTCAGCTCCCTCCCCTCCTCCCTCTCCTTGCTCTCTTTTCAATTGAAGGAAAGCCGTTTTTCCAAGCCTCTGTCTGTGCTTGGCAAAGATGGCCTCAATGCGTCTTTTTTGGGCTTCAATGCTTTTCCGTTTTTCCTCCAGACGAGCTCCCAACTCCCAGGCCTCTGAGCCTGGTTCAGGGCCTCTCGGACCTGGGCTATCCTGGCGGCCAGGTGCCCCCGCCGGGGTTGAGGGTGTGTGTGGAGTTCCTGGGGTTGTTGGGGTCGGAGCAGAGGGCGACTCTTCTCCAGGAGCAGCGGGATGTCTTCTTCTGCTGTCTCGTCGCTCGGCAAAGCTTGTCATTCGTGGACTGTTGTTAGTGCTGTGGTTCCCCTGGCGACCGCTACCGGGTCGAATATTACCAGGTGCATTTCTAGGGCCATCGTCTGATGCTTCAGAGGAGTCAACGCTGCCATCTCGTAGAACAGAGTCATCATCACGTGACATATCAGAGCTGCGCCCTGATCTCTCCCTCCTCTCTCCCCTTCCTTGCTTCTCATTATCACCCACTTCTCCACCAACAGGCCGGTGGAGGACTCCAGAACGACAGGGAGCAGAGCTACTCAGCTGAGGATTATCAACCTCAGGGGAGTGCAGGAAAAAACCGGCAGGGGCTCCCTCGGGGCATAACCTGGGCTCCGGCCTTCCTGCCCACACCACTCTTCCACCTTTCTCTTGCATCCTTCCCTTCTTTCGATCTTTGCTGTTGGGATTATGAATCACCTGTCGCGCCTCCTCAATAGTTGGCAGCTCTCCTAGGGGTGCTGTCTGTGCATAAGGTCCCCAGGAAGAGCGCTGCGATGGCGCTGAAGCACTGACCAGGTGGCTGAGGTCCTCTGGAGGGCTGTACGGGACACGAGTCATCCCTGCTGAAGTCGCCGGCAAGGTCATTGCAGGGATGCCGGCGGTTAGGCTGTCAGTGCTGACAGAGCGAAAGACAGAATCTATTGGGTTTCCCATGACAATGTCAACATCACTGTCCAGCCCAAATGGGATGCTGAAAGTCACTGCAGACAGAGGACGACTGCAGAGAGATGGGTGATGGGTGAGGGTTGGACCAATGGATGGATTGTGCCGGATGGTATGGAAAAGCAGAGACCACAGAAGCCAAAGTAAGAAGATTGAGAAATCAAGATAAAATATGAATGCAACACAACATTGACTATAGAAACCCCACCAAGCTCGTGTATCTACCTGATTTGTTTCTTTGTCCAACTTTTGTTTTCTGAAAAGAAAGAAAATTGAATTAGTCAAAAAAACGTTTCTTTCAGTTAATTAATTTCAAAAAGAAAAATACTCCTGTGCTCTGTTTTTCTTACCCGGTGACACTGGTGAGCAGATGGGCACAAAGGGTTGTTTGAAGATAAAGGAAGGGCAACCACTGAAAAAGGATAATTAAAAACTGTTTAATAATCAATACAAGCGTAAAATGTAACGTTCTGACAACTGTGTGTTACAGCTTTTTTCTAGGGTCAAAAAATTAGGGATCGTCTTCAGATTTTTCTTATTTCTTCTTATTTGCTTGTTTTTTAACCTGCGC
The DNA here is from genome assembly GCF_022379125.1 of Scophthalmus maximus. Lineage (NCBI taxonomy): Eukaryota > Metazoa > Chordata > Actinopteri > Pleuronectiformes > Scophthalmidae > Scophthalmus > Scophthalmus maximus. The sequence goes on along the minus strand of NC_061522.1, from coordinate 3,766,235 downwards.
CAAAGCTATGTTATCACTTGTTGGTCGGTTTGTTTGTTCGTTTGTGAGCAGAATTACGCAAAAATGACATGAAGCATCTTTAGGAGACTGATATCTATGAGTGTGTGCAATTTTTGTGGGTTGATTGACTTGAAGGACTGTTGGGCCTTGGCCGAGGTATGCTGCAGTTGTTCACGTTCAGGGTCAGGGTTCATAGATTAGACTCCTCTTTTCTTGTCAAACAACAAACACTGTCATAAAAATAATCTGTCTTGTCATGTCTCCATTGCTTCTGCAGTAAACATTTGATCCTATCTATTCTTCAAATGTATTTTTCTATAACCTTCCGGCCAAGATTGACTGACTATTGCACGAGGAGCGTCTGACAAGTAAAATGTGCAGACATCAGCGCCTCACACAATGTCCAAGGACAGGACAAGATAAGACGGCCTGAAAGACGCCCAGACGCGCCTCAAGGTGGCGACATGTAACGCAGCATTATTCTAGCATTAGGTAATATGTGACCCCACCAGCTATTTCTTTTCTCCGTACTCATTTGCTCATTCTTGAGTCCAAATTGCCACCACAGTAACATGCAATCTAACAGTGAAATAACTTGTACGTCCAAATTCATCATATGGGTCTGGAAAAAGGGAAGGCATTACGATGCCTAATGCCTGACCAAATTCTTTTGAGTGATATTCACAGGATGCTTCTCGTACCTGTTGCTGTTCCCAGTGACGGGACTTGTACAATCCAGGAGCCCCGAGACATCTGAAGAGACACAGAAGTGCTGCAGTCTCAGAGGCTGATATCAATATATCAAACACTAACTGCCAGCGCAACAACATTACAGAATCAGAATCAAACTGCACGTCACAGACCTGTGAGGTCGATGGGCTGGACGGGCCGGACGAAATCCGGCTTCTTGACCTCGAACCACTCCAGCAGCTCCGCTATGAAGCTCATGATGTTCAGCTGAGGGAAGAAGAAAAAAATAATCAGGGAAAAGGTATGACAGACTCAAACATGATGGTCAGAATCCGGAGGTAGAATCAGCAAACGCCTCTCGGTCTGTTGCGGCAGCCGCCTGGCACATCGACAGCGCAGAGCGCAATTGGACATCGCACAGATGTCGCCGCAGTCAGCGGTCGTGGGCGTGTCTATGATTCCCCTCGTACATTTCTTATGCTCCAGATTTTTGTTGTATTGATGTTTCTGTATTTAAAATGAATATTCTTATCTGAAGTGTCTGCCAGAGGTAATATGATGCTGGTTATTTCACGTCACTGAGGTGCGACTTTGATGGGGAAAAAAATTGAAATTATTACAGTTAGTTCCATGTAATAATGTAAGAACACAGGAACCAGAATCTGAGGGCAGTTGCTGGTCTGCACAAGGGTCAGATCTGATCAAGGACAGGACATTTGATAGTTAAATTCTAGCAAAGGATGTCTTTATTTAATTATTTTAAAAAAAAAATACTATTTCAGATGCTTTAACTACACTGCAGTGACAATGTAGACGGCCACAGCGCTCACATGGAGAAGTGGTGGGGCGTAGAGCAGGTCCTCCACAGCGAGCGGGCACGAGCTCTGCAGACTGCTCTCACAGAACTCTCTGATCAGCTGCAGGTTGTAGAGGCTGTCGGCCACCGACATCGTGTCCTTCAGACACACGTCTGGAGCGGAAGAGAGAGATGAGGAGGACGTCGACATGTGGACATGTGGACAAGGTCATCAGATACATTTGCTGCAACTAAAACACAAAGATTGCCGTAATTTTTTCGTCTGTCAAAAGTTTGGAAGCATACACCAGCCTGATATTATTATTTCATCGTCTAACGTGAATGTGTAGCGTGTGTGTTAACATGTGTGTGTGTGTGTGTGTGTGTGTGTGTGTGTGTGTGTGTGTGTGTGTGTACCCTCTAGAGGCAGCAAGCCGGGGCAGTAGTAGTGTAACACGGCAGCTATAGCGCAGCCATTAGACAGGTCTTTGACCGCGCAGACCAGAGGGAAAGTGGGCGTCAGCTTAGACTGCACTTTGTCCTTCCTGTAGCGGATCTGGAGAAGCCAGAGAGGAAAGGGCGGAGGAGGAGGAGGAGGAGGAGGAGGAGGAGGAGTTGTGCAAACAACAAGGAGAGAGAGGAGAAATCATAAGAGAGGTGCAGAAGACGTTACAGATGTGGAAAAGTTACAACTGTGACAAAATGAATGTTTAAAAAAACAGCCAGGACGGTCCTGCCTGCAGATGATTAAAAAAAAATGTTTAAAAACTGTGCAGCCAAACAATCCGGCACGATGGCAAAAAAGAAGAAAACCCACAGAAACAAAGCGCAAGACCAGTGATGCATAATATAAGAAACAGTTGCACACACACACACGCACACGCACACACACACACACACGCACACACCAACCAGGAGGTGCAGTGCAAAGGTAAAAAGAACAAACGTCAGTTAATAAGTGAAAATGAAAAGTTCCTGCGGTGTCCATGCAGCAGAAACAGGCACCGACGACACTGTGAGGCTTCACTTCTCATCCGAGTGAAGACCACATGATCAGATTATTGGGGCGAAGTGACTTTTACAGGTCGGATGCTGTTTTGCAAAGAAGGAAAAAAATCCACCCGGGAGACAAACACAAACTGTACAAGGTGCATCAGCTGCGACTCGATGCTCAGTGGTGTTGCGCGGCCTTGTTGCAGGAGTACGAAGACGACAAGGTTTCATGTCAAAGGTCAGGACCGGTCTTACGACGCCTCCTATAACACGGCTTTGTAACACACAGAAGTGGCAAAAAGAATCGAGGAATAAATGTGGAGAAATAGTGTTAAAAAGGCCAATGATGAGCAACAGTCAGTCAGTCAGTCACACGGGCGTAGCACCGGGGGGGAGAAAGGGGGCAGACTACCCCTTTAAGAACACACACAGTGTCATATTTAATCAGCATCATAGCTGCGGGGTGCTACGCCCCTGCTCAGTCCGTCAGTCATTGGTCAACGGCGTGGGAGAGGTGTGGCGATCGGTCAAGTCTGTGAGTCGGGTGGCGTTGCTACGGGAGACGCGTGGAGGATGAGGGTGAGACAAGAGCGAGGTGTAATACATTACCACTGGCGGCTTATTCCCCGACTCCTTCAAACAAAAAGCGATAGCATGCTGGAAATGAGGGTGGGGGGAGGGGGTTTGGGAGGGGGGGACGGCAGAGAGAGGGAGACAAGCATAAATGACAAGGGCGCCGATCATCATCATCGTGGGAACCGCCACACCCACAAAGTCACATGGCTCTGCTCGGGAAGAGAGGAGCGATGGGGGGGAGGAGGAGAGGAAGGGGGGGGGGGGCAAACAAAGGGGGGCGCAGAGGTAGTTTAATAACTCCCTCCCTCCTCTCCAACATCTCCTCCTCCCCCCTCCGCTCTGGTCATCTGGACACTTTGTGGATGAAACTGATGACTGAATGTGACAGAGTCCGAAGAACCCTCAGAACTGTCCACAACAGCATCCGTTACCACAACTACTACTACTACTAATAATAATAATAATGATAATGATAATCGATTACGGGACATCTCAGTGGCATCTAGGCGAGAGAGAAAGAAAGGGCACTTTTCGTGACGGGACAGAACGAGAGGCACGCGTGTGGCATTTCCAGCAGGCACAGTGACGTCAGCCACAGCCGATGGGACAAACACCCCACAGAGAGATGGAGGAGACGGGAGAAGGGAACACTTACGGGGACGAGCTTCCAGTACCAGCGGGTGGACGGACACTGTCAGGGGGCAAGAGGACGACGGACATGAACCAGGGGCGAGAGAAGCAGAGAGCAAGGTCGATGTTAGCAGCTCGAGCAGCACGGTGACGAGAGAGACATGTTGTTTAGTGGAAAATAGTTTTCTGTTCGTGTGTGTGTGTGTGTGTGTGTGTGTGTGTGTGTGTATGTGTGTGTCGTTACCGATTCCTGAGAGGGCAGCAGGTCGGTACACGTCTGCGATGATTTGAGCGGCTCCTCTTCTTCTGTGCTTTCTCTCAACTTCTGGTTCAGCTGCAGGCAAAAGACAAATTCTGTTAAAGGGCGAGTTCGCCGTTTTTTTTGGGGGGGGGGGGTTTTTGGACACAAATGTCCCAAAACAGGATGAAATTTTTTGGGGGACTTTCAGTCTTTCATGACAAAAACAACAAACAATACAATCCAAAAGGTTTCTTCTGCATGACCAACGGCCGGCGACTTCACAAACGGCCTCATCTTCAAAGTTTCACAATCACACAGAGGAAAATGAAATTAAAAACATGCAGCTTCACCCTTTTACATCAGACGCGACCACAATGAATGAAAACGGAAACAAAGATGATAAGGAACATACAGTATATACAGTGATTGTTATACAGTCTGAATATATATATATATAAGAACTGCAGCAAACAAAGGCTGAAAAAACAATATGGATATAAACATTTTGAAAATCATCAATTAAAAACGTTAATAAAATATTAATACAAAATTGTGTTTAATTGCTGCCACAGTTATCGCTTTCACTATTGTTTCTCCTTGCACAACTCAAAAGAGAAACTCTAAAAGCTCAATATTTTTTAATAATAAAGTAGACATCACACTTTCATGTTTACTGACTGTATTTTTTAAACATGAACAGAAAACTGTGCAACATGAAGTTACACCCTTTAAAACCATGTCTGAGTTTGTAAATAATATTTCCTAAAATAATACTTTGGGCTGGTTTTTGAAGGCTCAACATCAATAATAAATATCCCAAATCACAGTCCTCATAATATGATTATGGTAAATGCATCATTTTAACTTGGTTAAAGTAGAAAAAAAGTGTGAATCTGTCCTTTAATCAAACATGCCCATGGCCGAGGGGGGGGGCAGCGACGTGGCCTCACCCTGTTGACCCAGAAGAGCAGAGCGTTCTCCCACGGAGCCCCGACGCCCATCTGCTCCGCCTCCGCCGCCATCGTCACCCGGCCGACCGTCTCCTCGGCAGCCACTGACATCAGAGCGTCGATCAGGGCCAGGTGGGACTTCTGCACCAATCGGGGACAAGAGGGACAAATTTCACCACCTGAGCCTCGTCAGCGCACGGTGACAGATTTCCATTTTTTACTGGAGAACATTTCAAACTGAATATTGCACTTTTTTAAATGACATTTAATTGATTTGGCAGCTTTTACACATGAGCGTTGATGGATTATTGATCGGGCCCACGATAAAGTCCCAATATTACAAGCAGTCATAATTTAATGAGGAAAAAAGTCATAATATTTTGTGAAAAATTAAAAAGGATTGCTCCAAAAATTAGCCAATCTCCTCCAAGTCTGTGCGCTTTGTTCTTTGGAATAGACTCAGTTTCTTGCCAACTCTTTTTTTAAGTCCTGGTACTGATGAAGTATTTCCTTGTTTGTGAAACATTTACTAAAGTATATCTTCACAAAATGCTCCGCATTCCTCATTTGAATGCAGGCGACATGCTCGTCTTCTGATATTCCCCATCTAAAACGACACGTAGCCTAAAATTTGTTTATTATTTCATTTTTGTAATATTGTGACTTTTTTCTCCTAAAATTACATCTTATTTATTGTGAAATTACAACTTCATTGTTGTAATATTCTGACCTTTTTTCCCTCATAAAATTACAACTTTTTCCTGTAATGCTACAAAAATGTTCTCGTAATATTACGACTTTATTCTTGAAATCTTGAAAAAAAAATCCCTTCAAGTGGCCCTTTGACTCCGTCGTAGATTTGACATTCATGATATTGGTGCTTCAAATAACACAAATACAATGTACAGTTGATTTGAATACATACTCAGTCTTTATAATGTTTTTCTTCTACTTTCCTTCCTTAAGTTTGTACTTTTACTTTCCAATCTTGGTTGGATTTTATCAACATGTATGTTTTTAATCTAAATCGAAATGGGTTTTTTCCCATTATGGTGTTAATCATTCTGACTCTATCAAAGAATCCAAGCACTTCTCCCGACGACGCAAATCAAACCGAACCGCGGGGAGTCAACATTTCAACTCGGGGACACTGACCGTCTTGATGGGGACGCTGCTCAGATCCTCCTCCGTGACGTCTACATCCTGGACCTTTGGGCCGAAACCTTTCTTGATGAGGCACTGCAGCAGCGCGGAGTTGTCGGCCGGGGGCCCCTGCGACGCCGGCGAGGGGCCCCCGTGCGCCCGGGCCAGCAGGGCCTGAGCTCGGCAGTAGATCTCCGGGGAGAGCAGCAGCTTGGAGACGGACGGCTTCAGGTGCTCCTGCGCATACTGGTCCTTGTAGAACGGATCCCGCAACTCCACAGGCACATTTTCTAAAAAGAGAGAGGGACACAGACAGCGACCCGTGAGTATTTCAGCCATGTGAGCGGCCGGACTGGAGTGTGTGAACAACTGTAGGAACTGAGACGTGATTCTATAAAAGACATTCACGGCTCCCAGAGGATGAACCCTAATGATTTTTATTGATCCGCTGATTTTTTCCCCTCTGGTGAGACCATGAGGTTAATATCTCATGGTGTGTAATGTCTTGACAGATAGATAGACTGCCACAACATTAGTTTCACATATAGTTCTATATAATTCTTTTTTCTATACAGTTCTATTCTATTCCATTCTATACTCATTCAAACCTGTACTAGTTCTGTTTTTTGGCTGCCACAACACCCAAATTTACCCCATGACTAATAAATGATTATTCAATCTCATATTCATGATCCCCAGAGGACGAATCCTCCGACCTTTCGCTTTAACGTTAGCATCCCCTGCAGAAGTCAGTTCACAGTTTGTTACATGTATTTTGTGAAACATTCTCAACATCTACTTGATTGATTGGCACATAATGTCGCACAGACATTCATGGTTCCCGCATGATGAATCAAAATGAGAGAAATTTGGTAGATATTCATCGTCGTGAGCATGTTAGCATCATAGATGCTGGGATTGTTGCCGTCGTCGTGTCACATTATTTGTATAATAATCTTAGTCAGGGAGGTTATGTTTTCATTGCTGTTCAAGTCGTTTTTATGGAGAAAAAATGACAAAATTCTTTGATTTCAGCTTCTTAAATGTGAATATTCTCTGGTTTCTCTGCTCCTCTGTGACAGTAAACTAAATATCTTTGGTGTGTGGACAAAACAAAACAGTTTTGGGAAACAAGATCGACATTTTTCACCATTTTAATGGACCAAACAGACGAATCGATTAATCGAGAAAATAACCGACAGATTAATCGATTATGAAAAATAATCGTTAGTTGAATACTATTCCCTTTTTTTTACAAAAGGTCACGCCGAGAGACTGCAGCTCCACTGCGCTGTCTCGGGAAAACCAACTGCCTCGCTCGCTGCGGGGGCCAAAAAGGCGAAGAAGTCCCCGCGCGGTGGAAATCGGGCGGCGAGAAGGAGCGACGGCGCCCGAGGGCCTGCAGGAGACGGTGACGTCATCGTCTGCATGAGAGGTCACTCTGGCAAGAGTGTGTGTCTGGGCCCGTCAGGAGGCTCAGACCAAGAACATTTCCCGACTGACCCATATTCCAGCCCTGCAGCCTCCGGACGAGTCAGGATAACCCTGAAGATGGACTTCTTACAGGGAATCGAAGAGTCTACGTCGCCCCCGTTCGCTCCTCCAGTCAAGCCTCCTGTCCTTGAAGCCTTTAGCCTTTTCACTTCACACACACATCAACTCTACATGACTGGAGTAACCCTTCTTTTTCTTCAATAGCTCCTTTTCCATTCTTCCTGTCAAGCTTGCTTGAGAGGAGAGAGGTTTTCCATCCGCGTCACCACACACACACACACACACACACAGACACAGACACACACAGACACACACACAGAGACACACACACACACACACACACACACACACACACACACACACACACACACACTGTCAACGGGGGTGAAACCATCGCCCCTGTCTCACTCAGCAGCGCCGGGAGGAAGTAGGACTCGCCGTCACTATGGGAACGGTGGAAAATGAGCAGTGAGACTGGACTGCAGAGTGGGACCCGGCGAAAACCCACTTAACAGAGCGCTAATTTAATCTGGGAGGAACGGAAACAGGCCCGTGGAGCTGCAAGAGCACGGCAGAGTTTCCTACGACAACGTAACATACATGTGCATGTTGCCAACATGAGAAAAAACCAACACATACAAAAAACAAACACGTGTACACTTCCTGCAACTTAACGTTTTCCCCCATTAGGGATTAATGTGGCGATTAGTTTCTCCATTAGGCGACTTGATTCACGGTTTTGTCAATAACATGTCGGCGGCGCTGAATAATGGCCGTTATAAACTTTCCAGAGCACAAGCTGGAGTCTTCTGATTCTTCGTGTATATGAGGATCAGTCCAAAACCTAAAGATATTGAGTTTATATTTATATATATATATAAACATATACTTGTGTTTATTGCTAACAAAGTTTTTCCACATACCAGGGATTTACTTTGGTGTTTTTGGTTCATAACAACTAACAATTAAAAAAGAAAAGCACTATGAGTGCAAGGAGGGGAGCGGCAACGGAAAACGAAACATTCACATGAAAAATGTATGAGAGAATGTGCAAAATGGAAATATGTGCAACCTGTAACTGGAGAGTTACAGCTGTACAGGCTGTGCCGGAGAAATCCACGTGGGGGGATGTGCAGCGATGTATTTGGGCATATTTCATTATCAAAAGTAATTTTCTTGATTCATTTGAATCAGTTATACACATTTCTTTTGGCCACTTGGGGGCAGAAACACGACATGAACACAAAGTTGACACAGTCGACATTATTCCCCCTTCTTCACGTTGACATGGGGAACAGATTCATATTGACAGATCCAGCAGACGTGGATCAACAGAAGCCTTCACCTGACGGGTGTCAGTCCAATAGTCATTCTCTGTTTGCTCCATGTTTGGTCTCCACCGGTCCCTGACAGAACTGTCTGGCAGCTAAATGCTGCCATAAGTATTGAGTTGCTAATTTTGTCTGTCTGCTGTTTGTTGCTGTGCAAAGTGAACAGTGATTTTAACCGTTCATCTTTTTAGCCAGAAGCAACATCACGAGAGCAGCGACAGTAAAAAAGACAGAACCATAAAGTTGTGGACGAGAAAAAACAACAACGAGCTAAAAGTGTCTGAAAGAGTTTCCGTGGAGTTTGAGCGGATCTGTCACATTGGGTGACATCATGAACACAAGTGGCTCTTTCATGTGTAAGTACTAACGTGATCCGATGAGAAGGACGCCGCTTAACAGAATATCATTTGTGATGCATTGAAATGCCAAACAACCTCCAAGGAAAACAGTGTCCCAGTCACTCTGGATAAGTCCCTGATATCCCTGTGGTCAGATTAGGTTTTTATTTAGCATCTAGCAAAGAAATGGTCCCAATAAAAACAATTTAAAAAAAGTAATTATAAAGAAGACAGAGAGACTAAAGAGACTGGTGATATTTCTTCTTCTTTTCATCTCAAGAAACAATATTACGGCGGAACACAAAGATATTTCCTGATCGATGGTGTTATCTTGTTCTAGGATTGTTTTAAATATAATTTTTTTAAGGATTTGTGTCTTTTTACTTCTTATTTTGGCTTATTTATTGCTGTCATCTTGTCTGCTGTGGAAATATTATCCTTCCGTTGTGCGACCCTCTTCATATTTTATCCGATTTATTCGTCGGTCCGGTGTCTTCTGTATGTTGTGACGTGTGACCTCGATGTTTAATGTAACATGTGTCCCTCTACGGCATCTGGATACAGTAGATATTACATCGAGGTGAGGTTATTTCCAGATTAAATAAAGGTAATAATCCAGAGGAGACCACCGATGTTGATAACACCTATGTGCTGACATGATTTGGACAAATCCAAGGACAAGAAAGCAAGTTACTATTATAATTTTTAGTGTGTGTGTGTGTGTGTGTGTGTGTGTGTGTGTGTGTGTGTGTGTGTGTGTGTGTGGTGCTTTATTAATGCTTTTTCTTCTTCTTCTGCTCCTCCATTAAATTTCTATGAGACCCCCACTGGGCAGTTTGAGCAGCTGAGCGACACTGACGCCTCCCTGCTGAGAGGGCTGCAGCTCCTCTCTCCTCCTGCGCCGCCGCCGCCGGGACACGAGACGTGACACGAAATTCTGTCTCCACGTATCACGAGTCCGACAGCAGCGAGGAGCGTGCAGGAGCATCTACAATTGAACTTTTACTCCATGGTGATAGTGAGTGACAGTCGGTCGGCAGAGCCGGAACACCGACGGGTGGAGGAAGAAAGAAAACAGAAGGAGCAGTGAAGGAACATAGTTGATCCACAAATAAATATCAGCAATTACTATAACAAAAAAAATGAAAATATACTCTGGTACCAGCATCTCAAACTATGGTCCTGATGTTCCCTGTTTTATATTAACATAAATGGAGTAATGTCAGGTTTTGAGCAGACACTTGTAAAAGGACAATGTGATAACTTTACTTATCGACTTTCTCTCTTTCTTGTCATATTGATTCCAGAAGCCTTTGCAGCATGATGTCATCCAAAGAAAAGACCACAGAGGTGAATCAGAGCCTCTGGTGTTTATGATCCCAGTCAGATTAAATTCTGCAGGTTCTGTCTTCTACAGTTCTACTGTATCCATCTGCTCCTGCACTCCTCTCACACAGGAGATATAAACTCTGCACGCAGTGGGTTCCATGCAGTTTGCAGAGGTTTCCACCAACCCAACCAACCAAAAAACCCACTCCATTGTCTTCACACTGTCACCTTCACGCCACGGCCACGCGCTGCATGTGGCCCAACGTGCGCGCGTAACACTGACACAAATATTGTGCGCTGCTGACCCATTTACAGCCATGCAGCCCACGCATACAGGCCCTATACACATATAATATTCATCTCCATTGCAATGGTTTGTATATATATATATATATATATATATTTAAATATAATGAATAGACAACGTGTCTCTGGCACAGTGTCTCCCCTCCACAGGCCTCGAGGAAGCGGCTCTGACAAAAGGCTTTGTTGCGGTGCAGCGATGACAGCCTCCCGTCAATCATCACGCACCGCCGAGGAGATTCCTCCTGACCCGCCTCGTGCTCATTGTCAATGCACTTGGCAGACAATCGTCCCCAGTGGCGGCGATGCGGCAGTGGAGCTGCACACCCCGGGAGGGAGGGTTCAGTCTGGGCGCACCAGCGGCGGATGGAGGAGGGATGCTGAGCGGTGCTGATGCTGGAGGTAAGGAACGTCCGACTCCGAGCTCCATATATAGCCTCGCATCGCACGGATGAATTATTAAGCGCCCCACCCCAAAAGCAGCCGCCTCGGTGGTGGTGATGGTGGTGATGAGGATGATGGTGAGTGTGTGAGTTACCTGCAGAGCCGTACGACTTGGACAGCAGCCACCGGACGCTGGCGCAGATCTTGGCCCGGCCGAAGTCGTACTGGTCCAGCGGCTTGATCTCCGGCACCGAGAAGGTCTTCTTCATCGCGCCGGGAGAGTCCACCATGGCCGCGCTGTGCCCGCACGGAGCCGCACGGAGGAGGAGGAGGAGGAGGAGGCAGCAGCAGCAGTAGCAGCAGCGGGGAGATGTGAGGAGGAGGAGGGGGGATGGAGGAGGAGGGATGGAGGGATGGAGGAGGAGGAGGAGGAGGAGGAGGCAGCGGCGGCAGCAGCACCGGGGAGATGTGAGGAGGAGGAGGAGGGATGGAGGAGGAGGAGGGATGGAGGAGGACCCTGTGATGCAGACGCAGACTAAAGATAATTTAATGATGACAAGGGTTTGCTTCAAAAAGATAAAGTCATATTGAAGTACCAAAAATAAAAAAATAAAAATTATATGATGGAGAATGAAATCCAAAAACGCGTTGAGTTTCATGGAGAATAAAATCAATTATAATTTACGTCGTCAACCGGCTCCACACCCCCACATACGTCACACGTCGGCCAATGGGTGATGTCACAGAAAGTCTGTTTTCTAATCCTCCTCTTCGTGCTGCAGCTGCGATGACAGGAACATTGTGTCTCCTCCTTAAGTTCAACGTGTATTGTTTTTTTTGGGGGGGGATAATCGGTGTTGTCGCTGAGTTAAGATTCAAACTGGGATAATAAAAACTAAAAACCTGTTCCGAGTCTCCTTCGTCCACACGGGGGCGCCCGCGAGCGAGGCACAGACTCGACTCAGTGCAGTGAAACAGCAGAGGACTGAGATTATAATGTGAGGAAACAAAAAATAATGTGAAATGTTCTTGTCTTTAACATCAAGTCTGGATCAATCAAATCCCTTTTGTTTTTAAATCACAACAGGCACTTTTAAGGTAAAATGACAGTGATCTCATCGCGTCCGATGGACTTTTTCTGTGGAGTATGAACCATTTCAAAGTCTATATTCTCACTTTGTGCTCGGATCCGATCTGTAAGAGACCAGAGGCTGAATACGTTTTTCTTTCATAATAACAAGATGTGTTCTCGTTCTTCTAAAAGTCTGAAACAGGTTTTTGCTCAAAATCTTTGGAAATCTTAATAAACCCATTACGTGTATTATCTGTCAAAGTTACAACTTCTTCTTTAAAAATCTTTTTCATAACATCCTTCCATTGGGTCTACGCAGGGGGGAAAGAAAGGAGCGAAGCACTACGAAGGAATCTCGTACGTTAAAAAACCAAACTTCGTCAGGTGACGTCTTCATCGAGTCTGACAGGTGCTGGAAGGTCCGATCGACTCCAGAGAAACTCTGGAGCGCGTTGATGCATTTCCAGAGCCCATGAGACAAAAAGACGATGCTCCTCTGTGGACACGGATGTTCACATTCGGGACGGGGACGATGAGATGGAATGAGAAACAAGAGAAACCATCCCTCGACAGAGGAGGAGGCCCGAGACACCGTCGTCATCCTCTCATCTCTTCCCAGGAGACAACTTAGCGTCTCGTGACCACAACACCTGTGTGGACGAAGGTGCCTCCTCCTCCTCCTCAGTTTCACCGACAGTCGTTCCTGCGGCCTGGAGCGTCGACGCTGCCCCGAGCCCCACAGAGGTCAGACACCTGACCCCACCCAGAGTCAAACAGAAGCAGCATCAGCCTCCGAGAATGTGACTCGACCGGTCTGTTCTCCTCCTGGGAGGCCGACTGTGTGACGAGTCGGGTCACATGAGGAGCGGATGTTTCCCTCCCGGCGGTCGATCTCTCTCCCTCCCTCCCGGTCTGGACCGAGGACGTGACCTGGGTCCGTCGGATGCAGTGACGCCGTGTGACAGGTGACGACCAGAGGAGTTCACTTTCTGACTCGAGCTCATCGGAGAAAGGACTCGAGCGACACACCAACTTCTCCTGTGACCGACAGCGGAGAGGAAACAAGGTGTGTGTGTGTTTGTACATGTGTGTGTGTGTGTGTCTGTACGTGGAGAACCTATGAACTCAGATTATAAAGTTTACACATTTTCTTTGGGGTGTACTATTGGATTAAATTAGAATTATCACTAGAGAATATCACAAAGCATAAAATCTTCTTTTAAACTGCAGCAATATTTTTGAACTGTATTTGTTTTGTTGTCAAATGGCGTATGAGTCCGTTTACAAGTCTCATTTACAGTAGTTGTCGCTTGTGTTTCACAATGTACAGAATCTATTTTTAGTTACGCATTATTTTTATGAACAAAAATGTTTTATATGGAAAAAAAAGTAAAACACTTTGTCTACATACATGAAATTCTTAGTTTTTTTATATAATTCCCATGCTATTTTTTTCTAGATTAAATAATTGAAAGCAAATGTTTCTAGTCTTGGTGTCTGTGAAATATTATATATAAAATATATAACATATTCACTTCAAAATCTAGAAATCACTGTTTCCCTGGAATCATAACAATATTCTTTTTAACAAGCAGACATTTGTTATATTTAATCATTAATGAAAACTAAAAGGTTAAGAATTGAATGCCACTGAATTGATGGAATTAAAGCCATTAAACTGAATTCATCAGATTTAATTATTCAAAATGTTTTTTGTCGGTTAATTACAAGTTTTTCACACATTTGAAAAACCGGAATAGAAGTTTCTGAATATTGGAGTTGAGTTTTCCATCTGAATTCATGAATCTGAAAAGATGAGTCAAATAAAGTTGATCAAATAGACTCAACTGGCAATTTCAAGCTACAGAAATTGATAAATATGATTTGTTTTTCTTTCCTCCTAAAAGATCCAAAGCCTTGTGGTTTGTCATCTTTACTTCCAAACTGGCTTCCTGAACCTTCCTTGATTTCAGGGTTGGTCCCGCAGGTCCGCTGACAATGGGTGGATCCTCCTCCAGGAGCACACCTTTTGGGAAAAAGAAGAAGACGACGACGACGCCGCCTCTGAAAAGAGCCTGGAGCGAGCTGACGGGGGCGCTGCCGGATAAGAACGGCAGGAAGAAGAAGAAGAAGAAGAAGAAGGAGGAGAAGAAGAAGAAGCGCTCCCTGTCGCTGGACAAGCTGAACTTGGATAACCTGAGGAAGAGGAAGTCTTCGTCGAGGAGATTCTCGCTGCCAACGGACAAGAAAGAGGCGAGGAAAAGGTTCTCCCTCGCTGACGTAGGCGAGAGGCTGAGTCAGAAGAAGGACAAGAAGAAGAAAGATGGAGGGGGGCTGGGGAAAGTAGGGGAGCAGATCAAAATGAGATTCCCTCAGGGGAATAAGAAAGAGCTCAGCTCCAAACAGGAGGTTCTTCCTCCCTTTGTGAACTGGAAGGAAACTAAAGGGAAGAAATGAGGCAAAGTCGTCTAAAAAGAAACGTCCGCTCGTCCAGCGGGACCCAAGAAACGACCCCGAAAAGCCCCGCACTCGACGTCAGCTACCGGGCGACGGGAGGGTCGGACAGAGGATTCACGGGTCACAGAGATTCGGTCCCGTCCGTTAACACATGAAGTGACAGTTTATCATCGAGCTGCAGCGCGTTGACCGCGAAGCTTCGCATCACCGCTCTGTCGCACAAGTCGTACAGAAAACGAAAAGGAATTTTTTATTTTTAAAAAGGAAGTGTCAGGGCCAGACATAAGGGGAAAAAATGGGGGGGAAGATCTTTTAAAAAAATATTTATTCAACATTTCCATAATGAAGTCGAAATGTTGAGATTAAAGTTGAAATGTCGAGATTAAAGTTTTAAAAAAGCCCTAAACCTCCGTGTTGTGGTTCCAGTTCAGCTGTCACACATCCACGGCTAACTGACGTTAGCGAAACTACCCTAGCTACGGTAACTAGCATTAGCGAAGCTGCACCAGCTAAGGTAACTAACGTTAGCGAAGCTACCCTAGCTACGGTAACTAGCGTTAGCGAAGCTGCGCCAGCTAAGGTAACTAACGTTAGCGAAGCTACCCTAGCTACGGTAACTAGCGTTAGCGAAGCTGCGCCAGCTAAGGTAACTAACGTTAGCGAAGCTACGCTAGCTTCTCTAACTGCACGCCTCTCGAAATTCATCGAGGGTTGTTTGTCAGTTGAACGTCATCGTGTCCGGACTCACTTTGACGTTCACCCGTTGTCACCGCATCGTTTCTTCCAGATTCAGCCTGTCAATAATAATATTGCAACTTTCCAACTTGGTTAGCAGCTAGCGTGAGTTTAGCAAAGTGGCGAAACAAAACATCCGGTTGTTTGGTGCTGCATTAAAGTGCTTCCGGGGTCACAATTTTTGATTATATTTCTCTAAATAGTATTTCAACTTTATTCTGGACATTTCGACTTTATTTTCGAAATGTTAAATAAATAAAAAAATCTTCCTCCTCTCATTTTTTTCTGGCTCGAATAATCTTTCGTTGGATCCCGATGAAAAAAGGACAAGCTTTTTTTTTCTTTTTTTTTTTAGTCGACTGATGGCAAATCTGCTCAAGTGCAACTAAACACTACGGCCACAATATGAGCACGAATAAAGTTTTACATCACAGACCACAAACAAAGGCGTGTTGTTTCATTCCAGCTTGCTGACGTGACACAAACGCACGGTTATCAGTGACAAAATATGTACAAATGAAAAATAAAAACTTTGGGGAAGGAACAGATTTTTACACAATGTCAATGATGCAAAGTAGAAAGAAAAAACTTATGACAGCCGAGGGTCGTTGATTATGGAACAAACACGATCTCATCCATTAAGTTACCAGTCAGACAAAAAACATCAGAACAGGTCAAATCATTGAACATTGAGGGTCATAACGTGCTCTTCCACCTTGTGAAGGTAAAAAACCTTCGTTTAAACTTTACAATTTAGGGGGGAAAACTACAAATACAATGTTGTGAACAATTTGACCTATTGATGGAAACTTAAAAACATCTCTGGATGAAACACGTTAAACTTTACAAGACGACGTTAAAAACAGGGTTATGTGTTGTAATCGAAGGACATCACAAACCAGCCGGAGAAGACGACGGCGGCTGAACGGGACGTAAAAATCTGATAGGACTATATCTTGGATTAAAAAAGCAGCAGAAGTAAATATCAGGTTCTTACGAAATTAACAATTTTAAAGCGCTATAGTCGAAACACTGTGCATAAGTTGCACATCTTTCACAAGCTGGCAACCCGAATGTGCTCACACAGCCTATGAGTAATAAATATTAAAGTATTACATAAGGATTTACTAACAACTGATATAACCCCCTCTTATAGAAGTATGGCCTTTGTGCAAATCTGATTTTGGATTTATTGTAAATGCATTAGTTATATTACTATACTAGATTATCTACGCCTGTAAATATATATATTTCCTCCCTGGCACAAAGACTATAGAATTCAGTTTTTGTCAAAACCGTCGAAACTACTAAATTAATCACCAACTATTTTGAAAAATCGATTTAATCGGTTCAAGTTGTTTTTATGAAAAAAAATTAAAAGTCTATATTCTCTTATTTCATCTTCTCACATGTGAATATCCTCTGTTTTCTTTGCTCCTCTGTGACAGTGAACTTTGGAACTTTGGTGTGTGGACAAAAAAAAAAAACATCATCTTTGGTGGTTTTGGAAACACGATGGACATTTTATGGACCAAACAACTAATCGATTAACCGAGAAAATAATCCATAATGAAAACAATGTTAGTTGCAGCCCACGATCGTAGGATAAATAACAGAAAACCTCTCTGTAGAATACGGCCACACAAAAATACCAACAAAAAAAAAATTCATCAAATCAATTTCATTTCATCGGTGGATGAGCAACAGTCTTTCAGCCTCTTCTTCTTCTTCTTCTTCTTCGTCTTCCGCCGTCTGCAAATTGGCAGGGTGTTTATGTCCAAACAGGAAATGTCAGCGTCCAGTCTCCATAAGGGAGTCTGCTGAAAGTGGATGGAGCCGCTTGCTTCCGATTAAATTAGAGGACGCGGCGACTGCTCATCGATCTTCCGTCGCCTCACGATCAAAACATGGCTTTTTATCAGAGGCAAAGATCCAACCTAACAGAATAAACAGTTTCTGAGTCTGTCACAACACTCTGGCGGCTGAGGGGAAACAGACGTTACGGTTTGTTTAAGTGAACGCACACACACACACACACACACACACACACACAGATCTGCAGATTTCACTGTCAAACATACATATCCTCTCCCTGTGTGTGTGTGTGTGTGTGTGTGTGTGTGTTGAAAGTTTTATCGTTGTTTAACGCTCCAGCTGTCTGAAGAGGCGAGCACGTCCTCGGAGCCTTGGCGGATGAGAGGCGTCCCGTTGCTCCTCTCTATCGGCCCGGCGGCGCGAGACTGACAGTTCTACGGACAAGAGGTGGGAGAGAGACAGACGAGAGCGTCAGGCGATGGGTGTCCAATAGGTGCAGCGGGAAGAAAGAGGAAGTGGGGGGGAAAAGAAAGAAGGGCGAAAAAAAACAGGGTTAGTGGTGTCGTCCAAACAAGAAAAGAACAGGTCCCGGAGTGTTTCCACTCCGGCTGACGCGACCGAAACTGTCTAATTTCAAGCGGACATGGTGAATCAGAGGGAGCAGGCGGCGGACAGACACACGACCAGACAGACCGGAGCCGTTGGCACATTTTGATGCGTTTATTCGTATTAGTTTGAACAATGTTTGTACAAAAAATTAAAGGCAGGATCATCCGACAAGAAGAAGAAAAAAAAAACGTCGAAAAAAACAACACTGTGAAATGATAGTAAGTGTCCACATGTGGATTGATCTGGACTCTGAAGACAAGAGAATACAGCTTGAATACCTCCTTATCCCTGTGAGAGCTTCTCGTCGTGACGTTCCCCTTCCAAGAGTACTAATAGAAGTACTGATAAAAGTACCACACACGTCACTGCGTCTTCCCTCCACTCTTAGTTTCACTGACAACGTTCACACTCAGTTACACATGTGAGCAAACTACAGCTGCAACAGTTCATGGATTCGTGATCGATGAGTAATCGATTACTGAAGGAATATTTTTTTGAAGGCAAATTTCTCCGTGTATATATATATAATATTTATATTCTTACTCATACTTTATATTCTAGTTTCTTTGCTCGTTAACTCAATATCGACATTTTATGGACCAAACGAGTAATCGAGTGAAATAATCCACAGATTAATGGAAAGTGGACAAAATCGATGGTTGCCGCCCTAGGACACACACACAGACAAAAACACACACACACTCACGACTGCACTTCCTGTCAGCGGCAAGAACAGGCTGCATGCGTGTGTGTGTGCGTGTGCGTGTGCGTGTGCGAGAGAGAGAGAGAGAGAGAGAGAGAGAGAGAGAGAGAGAGAGAGAGAGAGAGAGAGAGAGAGAGAGAGAGAGAGGGAATGACAGAGTGCATACCTCCAACATACACACATGCCAGAGCAACAAGTCAGAGGAAATGTGGCGAGGAGCATGATCCACTCTAACCACCAGCGCACATCTGGACTGGTTTAAAACATGTACAAGATGAACACACACACACACGCACGCACGCACGTCAGCAAACCGCTCGGAGAACACACAGATCCAGAAACCTGTTTGTCGCAGGGGGGCATTACGCGCGACCATTGACCTCACGAGGTCGCAGTCTGGTGAAGGCCGTTTCTCCCCCGGCGTCGCGAGCGGACGCACTTCTTCGTACGGGGCTAAATTTGAGCCCCGCTTCTCGGCGCAGGGCGGGGCGCGGCTTGCCTGCACTCGGGAGAACTTTGATTTTGTGTGGCTGTGGCTGATTGCGGCACAGATACATTTGGTGAGCGGAGAAGCGATTTTCATTCGCTCGGAATAAATCACCAATAATAACAACAACAACAATAATAATAATAATAATAATAATAGTCCTTATCCTGTGCTCAGAGCAGGGGCAGATTTGAAAACTGTACAAGTATAGTGAAGTCAAGCAAACATGGTGTTGCACGCACAGATAAATCTAAACATGCGACAGTTAATTGATTAATCGTTGCTCTCTCTCTCTCTCTCTATGTACAGAACCGGAGAGTAGGAGATGTTGACCATCGTCTGCATTTTCTTTCTATTCTAAAAATCATTATGTATTTTTATTACCAGAAATCATTGATGAGACGACTCGACCGCTGTGGACCGTAAGTGACAGAACATTGAAACGGTAAGATTAGAGCTGAACGAGCCTTTTCTCTCTTTTTTTCCGCTTCATTGGAACGAGCCCTTTGTTCTCCCCGGATCCATCGCGACTGTGACACTACACAGTCTCCCTCACTGTACAAATGACTCATCATCATCATCATCATCATCATCATCATCATCATCATCATCACCGCCATGAAATGTTTGACCTCCCGTCGCCCGTCTGATCCCAGACGTGAACCCGCGTCCCGACATTTCCTGGAGTTCACCCGTGACGAACGCGGCAGGAGATTGTTCGAGTTTCCTGCACCAACTGCCTAAATCCCCGCGGGACGTCCGCGCCATGTTTTTCCCTGCTGTATTCTCCCATTCGTTTGAATTAGCTGGAGCGCAAAAATAACCAAATTTCAACCTGTACCGACTCTACAGGTTTTCTGCACAGACTATATTAAACATTGTTGTAGTTGTCACCAGTGGATCTGATTATTGTAATGACGAGTAAGTGCACAGCCGAAGCTCGTCGCGTTACCTGCTGCAGGAAGACGCCGACCGCTGCAACGTAGAAAAAAAACACTCTTCTCTGAGCAGGAAAACCTCCGTTTAAAATCTGACAATAAGACGACGAGAGAAAACAGAAACTGACTGTGGCTCTTTTCTCTTCAAAACTACACAACAACTGACTGTGGCCACAGGCTTTCGAACAACATATCGTGACCTTGTCTCTAGCTGATTGTGAACTTAAAGCAGCTTATTAACACGTCCAGCAGCTCACAAAACACAATAGAACCCATTTTTTTGAGCCAGGTCGTTTTGTCCTGTTACGTCTTTTTGCTCCGTTTTTGGTCTCCACCAGCTCCTTGTTGTAAAAAGACCAATTAAACCTGCCCGAGGGAACGAAACGTTCAGAAAGACGTGCTCATGTAAAACCACGGTTTTGTAGAAAATCTGATTTGTATCTGGACCGTTTCTGTTTTGTTTCTAAAGATAATTTTTTCGTATCCAATACATTTTTCGGGGCGGGCATTAAAAGTTGAAATCGGGTAAAATTTGACGAGCGACATTGGAACGGAACGTTAAGTTCGGCTTGTCGTTGCATAATATTTCAATCTGTTTGGGCGGAGGTCGTCCCGGTCGCGCTGTATGTGGCGAGCAGATTTGCGAGGAGTCAGTGTGAGTTTGAGCGTTTAGCGTGTACAGTCCTCAGTGCGAGTGGTTGTTCTGTTTGTGACTGCTGTCGTTGCCCCCGTTGCTCTCAGACAGTACCTCGTGCTCCAGGGTGTTAAAGTGAACCCCGGACGTGCCCTCCTGCTTGGCGCTGCGCCGGAACGGGCAGCACAGAATCTCCTTGAAGGTCCGCCGCATGTCCTTGTCCCTGAAGCAGTAGATGATGGGGTTGACGAAGGAGTTGCACTCGGCCAGCACCAGGCTGTACTTCTCGATGCGGAGCACCTCGCACCTGTCGCAGCCCAGGCCGTCGAGCAGCAGCACCACCAGGCCGGGCGTCCAGCAGAGCACGAAGCACCCTGCGGGGGGGTGGGGGGTACATGAGGTCATTAAAGGACGAGATAACGCTGGAGAACAACAAGAACAGTCACTGATAATGAAAAAAAAAAAAGGAGTTTCACAGAAAGAAAATGAACAGAGTTGTAAAGAATGTCGAGAAGTGTGTGTGTTGGGGGGGGGGGGGGGGGTGTTAAAAGAGAAACTGTAAATTCCTCTGTAGACAATGTGCAGACACACACACACACCCTTATACTTCTATCTTAGTGAGGACCCTCATTGGCATAATGCATTGCCTAGACCCTCACCTTGACCTTAACCATCACAAGTTAATGCCTAACCCCGAGTCGGAACCATCAAAATGTCCTCAATGTGTGTACACATGCGCACACGCGCGCACACACACACACACACACGCACGCACGCGCACGCACGCACGCACGCACGCAGACATGTCAGCATGTTGACTGGGTTGAGTCGCTTCATTTTCATAATACTCGCGGCACAGGACGTGGTTGTGTTCACACATTCACAGCATCGCCGTGTATGTGCATTAGAAGCCATAGATGGAAATGTGAAAACACTGTGGTGACACACACACACCCACCCACGCGCCACAATATTCAGCGTGTTATTCCTCAGCTCCGGGCCACAACTTGAACTGTCACAACGACACGTTTAACCTCTAAATCTAAATCTCAAATAATCTGAAAAAGCAATTTGAGGACATGATGACCGGCCGAAATGTGAAAGAGACAAAAACAAACATCCTGCCCTCTCAAGGTCAAAAACTCAAGTCGGTCCTCACAAACATAGGAAGTACAAGACACACACACACACACACACACACACACACACACACACACACACACACACACACACACACACACACACACACACACACACACACACACACACACACACACACACACACACACACACACACACACACACACACACACACACACACACACACACACACACACACACACACACGCAGGAGAGGAGCTGCTTTCTGTCACAGTAACAGAAGTATGCGGCCTCCTGTCAGGGCTTGTTCACGGCCTCCCTCGCCCTCCTCGCCACATCCCAGAGGTGCCGAGTCGCGGCTGCCGAGCGACGGGAGAGGAGAAGACGTGCAACATTCTTTTTTTTTTTTATTTTAAATTTTCTTTCTTCTTTTTTTAAACGTTGAGGAATTTAATCAACACTTGTCGGGGTTGTTGTTTTTCTAACACGCACGGGCAGCGGAGCAGAGGAGGGCGGGGATGCGAGGGCAGAGGACGAGACGAGAGTTCAGCAGAAAAATGAGAAATCAGTGGGAGAAAGGAGAGGAGGAGTGAACGTGTGATGGGAGTGGAGGGGGGGGGGGGGCAAGTACAGACGAGCAGGGAGAGGAGGCCCCGGCTTCACTCAGAGGTGCGAGAGGCTGTGGGTATTTCAGGGATTTTATTCTGTGAGATTTCACTAAAAAAAAATGTGTGCGTGTTCTGTTCTTTGTATTGTATGTAAGCCTCTTTGAGTGTCTAGAAAAGCACTGTATGAAACATATATATTATTATTATTATTATTGATAAAAATTCCTAAGATGTCGTTATGAAACCTTTCTGACAAAGAAATGTTATTGACTAAACTATTTTAGTTTATCACAAATAACTATAAATGAAAAGAAAACACAAATACGACCAAATATGTAGAACTCGAATTAAGAAAATAAACGTAATTTATTTGACGTAAAACGTTAATGTAAACGCACACTTATTTCCTAAAATATTTCATATTGTTAAACATCAGCGCGGATACAGATATGTCTGTGAAAGGCTCATATATTTATATATATATATATATATATATAAAATACATCTGTGGCAGGATTAAGATTACACAAAATCCATTTCCACCTAACGTGGTGAAGGGGTGGGGCCTGAGAAGAACCCGTTAAATGTAGGTGTGGATGCGGATTATTAAAGGGCAGATGTAGAATTATTTTCGCCCACATTCTTTGAACTGTGTTTTAATTCTTTACAAATCAATCACGTTATCAGACACTTTCTCTCTAGACAAACGTGTGGGACCGTTGGGGCCTTTCCACTTCATCATTTGAGATGAGTCACAAAGAAAAATCATGAATTATGACTCAGACATTAAAACAGGAAACACTGGCTCAGTGAAAGCACAACCTGCCCCACAGTGAAAAAAACAAGTATTGCTCTTGCAAAAGCACCGAAGGAAAAGTCGAATGAGGTAACAGATGATCGGAATATACCGGGGAAAAAACATCGACATGATTTCAGTTTGATCGATCGGAGACTCGGTGTCAGTCTTTCGAGGCTCAAACGGAGAAGTTTCGGGAAACGCCGCTGGTCCCGTTGTAGTTAGAGAGCTGCGTTGCAGTATGGACGGGCAAAAACAGAAGTTTGGAAACAATGACGCAATTCGCCCGCATTTGCTTCCTGATTGGTTCTTATCAGTCTCGACGACTCAGCAGAAACGCTGTAAAACAATTCCTGTCAGTCCCGTCGTCGGCCCAAGAAAAGAAGTCCCCGCCCTTGCTTTTCTCCATTGCTCTCTCTCGTTCGTGTCTTTTTTTTGTAACTGAGTAACCGACTCCAGAGGAGGCAATCCACTTCCTGCTTACACGGGTGCGCACATGCCCGGTGTACGAGTCACGTGATATATACGTTTTCAGGTGTTTGTATATACTGGGATAAATACTGATACAGCGCTAAAACACATGTCTGTTTCGACGTGTGTGTGAGTGTGAGTGTGTGTGTGTGTGCGTGCGTGTGTGTGTGTGTTCCCTCACCCAGGATCATGGAGACGGTCTTCATCAGGTTGAACACCGTCTCCTTGTGTCTCATCTGGGACGTGTGCTGCGACATCTGCTTGCTCTTGTGCCGCACGTAGACGAAGATGCGCGTGTACACGGCCACCATGATGGAGAAGGTCAGGAGGTTGAGGATGGCCCAGAACACCAGGTAGCTGCGGCTGTACATCGGCGCCATGGTGGAGCAGTTGGGCAGGTCGCACAGGCAGTGCCAGCCCATGGTGGGCACCAGGCCCATGACTATCGCCAGCAGCCAGATGAAGACCATGATGACGAAGACGCGGCGGGTGCTCATCTTGCTGTGCAGCTGCATGTTGAAGATGGTCTGGTGACGCTCCACGGCCACGGCCAGGAGGTTGAGCACGGACGCCGTCAGACTGGTGTCGATCAGCCCCTGGCGCATGAACCACTGGTGCTTGGACAGCTTAATGGTCCAGGGGCCGGTGTGAAACATCAAGTGGAGGTAGGAGATACCTGGCAGGAGGAGAGGTGAGGCTTTCAATACGGAGCGACGACGCGCGTCCGTAAACTGTCGCCCGGGAGAAGCGGTTCGTGTTTCCCAGCGAGGCTGAGATAAACATGGCGGAAATAATGATACTACTGAACGCTTCTTTGTGTTTCTGGTTGGAATTTGGCAGCGTCGCTAATGTCACTGTGAAGAAACGTTACGAGTTGGAGTTCCACTAGTTTGCGACCACAGCCACGGCTGCAGAAACATTAGTGGCGACAATGTAGTTATTACAGGCAGCGTATAGTTACATAAACATTATAGCGGTTATTTCTCTAGAAGCGGGATCTGCCCACACACACACACACACGCGCACACACACACACGCACACGCACACACACACGCACCTCTATCACTAAACACCTTTAATATAAATCTAGTGAACAGCCCTGAGGACGGATGTCTTTCTTTTCTTTTGTTTAAAGCAGCCCACAGTAGTCACCTGACAGGCTGTAAAACTTTATGACAGTACAAAGATCCAACAGTGTCGCAGAAAGTAAGTGACATAATATGGCAAATTTTTTTCATTAGTAATGAGAAAAAAACGTAGCAACTTTTAGATTTTTTTACTTTCTACGCAGCCAACGGGTTAAACTGCAGCTGCACTAAAGCGTGATCATTTCAAAGTATCAGAAGTCACAACGCAGTTTGAATACGGCCTGGGCTCGTGGCCAGGTCTGCGGTTTTCCCGCAAAAATGAAAATGAAACTATTTATTTTCATCTTAATCTTAAACGGACTCTAAATACACAAAGGACTGGGTATGTGAAGAGGGAATCAGAGACTGGATTAGAGCTGCAACAGTTAATCGATTAATCCATTAGTTATCCATTACTAAATTAATCGCCAACTATTTTGATAATCGATTGATCGGTTCAAGTAGTTTTTATGGAAAAAAAAAGATACAAATTCTCTGATTTCTGCTTCTTAAATGTGAATATCTTCTGATCTTTGACAGTCAACTGAATATCTTTGGTTCGTGGACAAAACAAAACATCATCTTGGAGTTTTGGGGAAACAAGATCGACATTTTTCAACACTTCCATTTTATGGACCAAACAACTAATCGATTAATCGTGAAAATAATCGTTGGTTGCAGCCCTAGAACGGATGCAACGCGATGGGACAGTAAATACATGTGACGTATAAATATTAAAGTCGTGCCATTGAGGCAGGGTGGAGGAGGAAAAAGGAAGGAGAAAGCAAAAACTTTGTGCATCACGTTCATTTCATCTATAATAATATTCTGTGTCAAATCATACGAGGCCATTTTGGGTCCTTGGTTTGAGAAGTGTTAAGGGTTGAACTGCTTTTAATGATGAACGACGAATGAAACATTTATGCTTTTCATGCTGCGTGGTTAGATACTACTGCACATTTGTCGATGATATTAATGCTCTTGGACTTTAAAAGCGGTGTATATGGTATTTTGAGTTTTGGTATTGGGGCTGGTAACCTGGCTACCCGGATTTATCGTACACTCTGTTGTACTAGTAGTTACGTGTAGTGCGCGTGGTAGAAGAACTGTACCTGAGAAGAGGTCCGACAAAGCCAGATTGCCCAGCAGGTAGTAGATGGGGAAGTGAAAGCGTCGGTTCTTCAAAATGGCCCCGATGACCAGAAGGTTGGAGAAGATGACGATGAAGCATACCCCCATGCCCAGGGTGACGATCGCATAGTCACGCTTGCGCCAGTGGTCGCTGATGTTCTTGCCGCTCTGCTCGTAGAAGAATTTGACCGAGCGGTTGAAGTAGCATCCCAGTTTGTCCTCGGTCAGCGTATCCATGGCGAGGCGTCCGGTGAGCGTGCGATCAGAGAGGCGCTGAGGCGGCGGGGGAGGAGGGCGGCGCCGCGGACGGGAGGCAGAGGCAAAGGACTAGGACGCCATTCACACTCGCCCTCTCTGCTGGGTCGGAGCTCGGCATGCCATCGGCTGGACGGGAGTCGGAGGCCTTCGCTGTGCAGCCGCTGTCTGGGATCCTGGATTCACAAATTCAATCTGTGGACAAATGAAATGGGTTCACAGCAGCACTTTCATCTAAACTCAAATAATCAACAGTAAACCCAACGCGATAAATCACAGGCATTAATAATCTCTTGCGGAACTACAATTTTGCCTATTGTATTTTTCACAGTGTTGCAAAAATCAACTTCAACTGACAACAGCTACAGGAAGCAAATAAATCATCTAACCAGCCAATCAGCACTCAGTCCAGTTCACAGATCCAGAGCCTTACACACTCTAGTAGTAAATCAGAAGGAAATAAACGTCACTCTTTAGATCTGCAAATGAATTACCATTGGTTAAAGTTTGACTATTTGATCTGTAAGGATCTTATCAAATTAGTAAGACAGTAACATTAATGACCGTGATCTCATTATGACCTGCCGTTCGTCCTCTTAGCCAGTGAGATCGTCCGGCCGTGAAAGGTGAACAATTGAGAATTAGCATCGTGGCCATTTTGAATTCGTTGTATAGAGTCAAAATAATAATACAGACAATTATTTTTGTTATCTTCACACAAACACATTTGAACTCGCATGTGGAGCAAAATGCTGCAGGGGAGCTCAGTTGAGCGAAGGACGCGATTCCTATGATATATGATACCGATCAATTCAAATATGCAGAATAATATTCAGAATACCGAGCCGTAGGTTGGACTGGTAACAAAATCTTATCATCCATGACCTTAACCAGAAAATCTTGATAAGCAGCAGCAGCAGCAGCAGCAGTTATTATTTCAATCATCGCATTCAGACCAGGCTCAACGACAAATATCTACAGGGGCCCCGACAAGTCACGACAGGGACACGCCAGGCTTCACGGCGCACGCTGTGATTGAGGAAACCGACCGCCGCTCCGACCCGACCCGAGCCTTGCACAATCGGGGACACGTATTCCATGATGCGGCCAACAACAGCGGGGCCGCGAACCCTCCACTCGCGGTCATCATGCTCGCGGGCCACATGTTGCGTGTTTTTTGAGTCAACAGCGCTCCCTCGCAACTCTCTCCGTTTCCCTGTGAAGGCCCCGGCGCGGCACGACCGCACGCACAGTCGCGCCGTGGACGAGTTTCGACTCTCTCAACAATGGAAAGAGCCGAGCAGCTCCCTGCAGCAGAGACACACCTCACAATTACACAATCCAGCTATGTAACCCAATCGCAATCCAAACATGCACGCACGCACGCACGCACGCACGCACACGCACACACACACACACGCACACACACACACACAAGGAGGGAACCTCAGTGACCCACTCTCCTGCCATGGGTGTGTGAAGAGAAATGCCAAATCAAAAACAGAAAATTTTTTGGAGAGACTTGAGACTTTTGGAGGCTTGAGAGAGAAATGCTGCAATAGAAATAACGAGATGGAGGAAACAACGCAGAGCTGCGACAGTTAATCCACTACCGAATTAATCGATGAGGATTTTAATAATCGATTAATCGGTTCAGGTAGTTTTTGTGGGGGGGGGGGGGGGGGGGGGGGGGGGGGGGGTGAAAAGTCAAGATTCTCTGATTTCAGCTTCTAATATGTGAATGTTTTCTGGTGTCGTTGCCCCTGTGTGACAGTAAAACTAAATGTCTTTGGTGTGTGGACAAAACAAAACATCCCTTTCAATCATTTTATGGACCAAACTGTGAATCGAGAGAAAACAGTCGTCGGGCGAATCCATAATGAAAACATTCGTCGGTCGCGGCGATGCAGCCACGTATGAGAAAAAAGTACCCGAGAGGCCGCAACGAGAATAAGCCGTGGCTTTATTCTTGCTCTGCACGCGATGGCGTGTTCAAATGTGAACGCGAGGCCGGCGAGTTCTCAGCCGCATGGTGAGCAGGGGAGGAGCCGAGAGACACGCTCTGTACCGAGAAGTGTGTCGCTTCGTCTCTCTGCAACGCCGCCGCGTCCTGTCAATCGAGAGCTGGCGGATCGGGGTCACAGACCACGGCGCATTAGATACCGAGGCGGTTTTGTAAATGCCTGTCGATGTTTCGCAGATTGAACAAAGCAGAAGATGTGGATTTCCATTTGATTCAATCTGCTCAGGTCTAAAGTTTTTGTGGGGAAAAAAGTCCAAATTCTCTGATTTCAGCTTCTTGAATGTGAATATTCTCTGATTTCTTTGCTCCTCTGTGACAGTGAACTGAATATCTTTGGCGTTTGGACAAAACAAATCATCATCTTGAGGGTTTTGGGGAAACGCGGTCGACATTTTTCACCATTTTATGGACCGGGCTACTAATCGACTAATGCAGAAAAATAATCGACAGATTTATCGATCACGAAGAGAATCGTTAGTTATATTCTCGTCGCGCACGTAGGCACGACCGCGACCGCCTGCTGTGCTTCTCGACACTCTTATCCTCGGGAGTTTTCCCAGAAGCTTGTAAAGAGGCCACCACTGATAAGGACGGAGGACAACACACGGCAAAATATATGGATTATAGAAGAAGAAGAAAAACCCTACTGCGTTTCCCCTTTGCAAAGACACTTAAACAAACTCCTTACCACACAAACACACATGGAGTTCATTGAGGTGCTTGAATTTTGCATGACTGTGTGTTTTCAAGCATCGTGTGTGTGTGTTTGAATGAAGCGGGCTGAATCAGTAAACACCAGTTTGAAGGGGAACCGGTCATTACAAGAGCGGCCACACCCGAGGCTTTTCTCCCTCCTCCTCCTCCTCCTCCTCCTCCTCCTCCTCCTCCTCCTCCTCCTCCTCCTCCTCCTCCTCCTCCTCCTCCTCCACACACACACACACACACACACACACACACACACACACACACACACACACACACACACACACACACACACACACACACACACACACACACACACACACACACACACACACACACACACACACACACACACACACACACACCGACTGGAGATCCGTCTCCTATTGACTTTAACCAAGTGCCTTCTCCCCGTTGCGTTTCCTTCCAGCTGTGAACTGTCGACACGCGACCGGCCGGGTGACGCTCTGCGTAACGATTCCCTTCGGGCTGTCTTAATCGCGCACACGTATGCGCAGACACTTCACTCTTATCGGATTACAGAGAAAAACCAGATGGTGGTAAATCAACTGGAATAACCCCCCCCCCCCTTTTGCATAAAGTCACAAACTACACATTTCCTGGAGAGGACGTGTTTTTATGCAGATGATATCCTGATGAATGCACCAAATGGAGCTTGTTGCTGTGCATCAGAAAACACTGCGATCCGGGACCATGTCAGATGAATGACCTCATATCAGATCCTTTGGACGCATTGTTCCTGAACAGGAAAAAACAAGGGTTGAATATGACCTAAAAGCACTAAGAAAGTGCGCCCTGTGTTTTAAGAGTTGTACGCACACGTTTGAGAATCTCATTGCAGCAACATCTCTGAGAATCGTTCTGCCTCTGGGGGAAGCACGTCCCCGGAGTTAACCGTTTAGTGGCAGTCAACTCCCTCAAGCTGCTTTTTCAGACGCGCGTCGACGTCCACGGGACGTCCGTTATGTCAACCAGACACACCGCGTCCCTGCACCTGCGACTTGCACCCATTGGACGGTGCCAGCTGTCAATCACGCTGCATCCCCCGAGCCTCGATGTATACGGTGCTTTATTGTTAATTTTACTCGTGTACACCAATCGTAGGAGGGAAAAAGCTTCACAGAACTCCGGTGTAAAGGATGAAAACGAAAACATTTATTTCACAGTTTGTGAAAAGTTATAGCTACAGTGTGTAATGTTTTCCGGCAGCGTCTGAAAATTCAATGCGAAATGCGACGTATTCCGGATTCAACGCGACGTAGCAAACACGGCGACTCACACGGGGGTCGGGTCCACCTCATGTAACTATATTTAACTCATTCAGAGGTGACGAAGAAAACATTGGTTCTTCGTTGCAGCAGGCGATTATACATATATGAACACATAGTTATGGACACTATATTCAATTTCTGTGAATGAGTTCTTCTAAAATATGACACACTGTAGCTTTAAAGCTGTATCCAAAGCAGTAAAGTATACATCGTACAGTAAGGTATACTACGGTAAGAAATAAACGTGTCGCTCGGTCGGTTTCTGAATCTCAACAGAACTTAAGCGGGTCGACAACATCAACGCGACGCTAACGAACTTTAAAGGCACTTTGATACGTAAGCTACTTCCCCTTAAAGTGACAGTAACGTGCATAAAACACTAAACAAGATAAAAACTGCACTCTGTTGTCGTTCACAGGCGTAAGAGCTATTTTCTCATAGACTTCTACGGACGCTGACTCCTTTTTTGCAAACTAGTGGAGTCGCCCTCTGCTGGCCGTGTGAGAGAATGCGGGCCTCGGGAACTTCTGCATCGGTTTCACTTTGTGCACGTGCATTTTACATATGCGGCCTATGGTCAGACAAAGAAACTCCGGCCTTGACAAATTACAATGAGCTGCCGTTTGGTATTTCCTGATACATTAAATATGAAATTTAATGGAAGCGGGACGAGTGAAACTCTGCAGTTCAGCCCACACAAGAGCTGAGTCAACACTTTTTTTTGTATACGCTCTCCGGTAGCGGTCGACACCAAGTGTCAATACAACCCCGACAGTTGATATTATTTATTGCAGAGCAGCTCGACGGGAGTACGTTACGTAGTATGGAAGCATACTTTTCATATCTCGCTGAGGCAAAGGCGAAGCTCTCACACCTTCTGTGTAGAGCTGCAACAGAGAATCGGTTCACGTAGTTTTTATGAAGAAACAAACGTCAGCTTTCTTAAACGTGAACATCTTCTGGTTTCTTTTGCTGCTCTGTGACAGGGAACTGAACATCTTCTGGTTTCTTTTGCTGCTCTGTGACAGGGAACTGAACATCTTCGGTCGTGTGGCCAAAAACAGGAAACCTCTTCTTGGAGTTTTGGGGAAAACACGATGGACATTTTTCCACCATTTCATGGACCGAACAACTCATCGATTTAGTCGATTATGAAAAACAATTAGTTAGTTTGCAGCCCACGTGAAACCTACTGTCCCACCACTGTACATGAGCTGTGGTTACACACCAGGGCGGAGAGGAAGATGCAAAACACCCCAACATATTTCATCTCACGTGAGAACGAGAGAGAGATGATAACAAGAGAATGGGGGGGGGGGGTGGTTCCATTACCGGATGGGATCACTTCCCAGAAGAGGGGCAGGGACAGAGGATGAACCTCAGACACCGAGGAAGAAACAAAGCGCACCAAACAAAAAAGACCACAACTCCTCTGGTCTCTTCTCCCCAAAGCGCAAACATGTGTGTGTCTCCAGAGGAAAGAAAAATGAAAGAAAAGAAAAGAAACGTGAGGGAATCTGAACTCACCTTTTCCTCCTCCTCGTGTGTGTGTGTGTGTGTGTGTGTGAGCTCGTTTATCAGGTAAATCCAGATCCTCGTCGCGCGGAGGAACAATGCGCAGTGACGCGCACCTGAGGGCGCAGGCTCGAGGTGGCGGTGTGAAGAGGAGAAAGAAAGACCGTCTGCTGTTCTGTCGAGGATCCCTCCCAGCGTCTTCTTCTTCTTCTTCTTCTTCTTCTTCTTCTTCTTGTATCCTCGCACAAAGCCGGAGTCGACGGTCCCTTTGCCGCACGGTCTTCGTCACCTGTGGTCGGCGGACTTCCGGTAGTTTGAGCGGGTCGTCACCTGTGCGCAGTGATCCCGCTGGCGGTGGGGCGGCGCGTAAAGGGCGCGTAAAGGGCGCGGCGCCGTCGCTGCTCCGCCGCTGCCGTGCGCTGTGTGCGGCCGCCTCTCCGTCGCAGAGGAGCGGGTGCTGGTCTGGGGAGCGACGCGCGGCCGCGGCGCCTCTGGTGCCAACCTGAGCGCCCGGGCTCCGCCCCCGCGCGGCGGCGCAGCAGCCAATGGCAGCGGAGAGACGGGGTGATTGACAGGGTGGGCGTCGCTCGGTGACGGGTTATGGGTTCCCTCGCTTTGTGGCCAGGACACACTCTTATTACCTTTGTTTGGATTGACAATGGGAATAGGGAACATTTGGTGGATAGATAGATAGAAAGATGAAAGATAGATGATAGATAGAACGATACATAGATGATAGATAGATAGATGATAGATAGATGATAGATAGATAGATGTACAGATAGATAGATAGAACGATAGATAGATAGATGTACAGATAGATGTACAGATAGATAGATGATAGATAGATGATAGACAGATAGATAGAACGATAGATAGATAGATGTACAGATAGATAGATAGATAGAAAGATAGATGGATAGATGTACAGATAGATAGATAGATGTACAGATAGATAGATAGATAGATAGATAGATGATAGATAGATGGATATACAGATAGATAGATAGATGGATAGATAGATGTACAGATAGAAACTCAAATATATAAACAAAAATACAGAAAATTAAAAAAATCTATATAACATGATATGATAATAGCATGAAACTATATGAAAGCAAACTGTCGTAGTAGTTACTGAACATTATCAACAGTCATATTTACTCATAGACACGGTGTGTTATTGTCAAAACAAATATCGTCAAATCAGATCAAAAGTACATTCACTGTTATTCCATCTTTATTTGTTCTTATGATTCGTTCTTGCCGAGTCTTCTGATTCAATTATTGTATATATTTGTTTCGTGAATACACTTTTTATTCCATTTGCCGTACATTCATCTTTTCATCATAACTGTTCTTGTCTTTCATCGCTTCTTAACTTAACCTTTTTCTTAACAAAGCTTTTTCCAAATGACACAAGAAATAACCAGGGGGAGACACAACGTGACCATGAAGGCAGATGAAACATGAAGCATCTCTGAGGCCGTGGCTCCTCCTGTTTAGCGGTAAGCAGCTGTGGTCAGGGGCCCGCTGTCATCACCAGTCCATGTTCCGAAGTGGGAGCTCATGGACTTAATAAATGATGAGCCGATACATTTATTTGATTTGATTACATCTGCCTAACACAAAGTACTACTACAACACCTGAATTATCAGGTTATAATGACTCTGCTGCACCATAAACAATACAGCAGCGTATTAAAAACCCTTAAAAACTCCTGTCACGATACTTCCGTTATCAACTCATCGTATGATATCATTTTTATTGACCTCAATAAAAGTCATTGTGTCTACATGCGTGTTTGTTGACATGAGAATGAACTGTCAACAACAGTCCAGCAAAGTCTCGCCGCTTCTGTCCTCTCATCTGTTCCCGTCGTATGATTCATATTTTACTGATTTGGTCGATAACATGTCACAAAATATGGATCTTTTTAAGTGTGTTTCCAAAAGGCACCGTGTCTTCAGATTGCTTGTTTTGTCTAAACTCAAGTCTAAACCTTGGATAACATTTTATCTCAGCAGCAGCACAAGTCGTGTAGGACCAATATTCCGCAAGCTCACACGATCCAGTATCAAAAAAAAAAAAAGGTCTTAAAATGATACGATAATATTGTTCATCGCAACGAAAAGTAGAAGGTATCGTGCCGGGGCCCGTCGGGGCCCGTATTCTCAAGACCGGCATCGGCCTCCACTGTGGTACAATCACGGCAGTGACAACCACAGACACGACACCACCGCCAACCTCCAACAACAATGAGCTGTCAGGCTCATCTTTTATTCACCAGCCGAGGGCACGAGGCCCACGAGCAGCCACCAGCCCGCCGGCCCTCCGGTGACAGTGCAACACACGGAGCACGTCAGAAAAACACCAACCAAGGTGCTTCTCTGTCCTGTGGCTTTTGCGGGTGAACTGTTTTGCTGCACAATAAAACCTTGTTGCCGCAATGACGCTTTATGGCACTTCAGAAGTGCAAACTGTGTCTGAGCAGACAAAGAAAAGAGACGGGGGGGGGGGGGGGGGGGGGGGGCGGGGGGGGTTAACAGGACGATTTGCATGGCAGGCGAGAGATGGCGTGAAGGAGGCAGGGTGAGGGGGGAAAAAGTGCAGACGCTTTCCTGTTTACACGAGCGTGGGGGCGAGCGAGGGGAGGTTAGCGTGTGAATGATGTGACAGCCGTGTTTGTCCAACGTAGACAATCTGCCTTCCTTGTTGGGTCGAGCTGCGTGTCACAGTGTGCGCAGCCGGGCGCGAGTCTTCCAGCAGATCATAGTTTCCAGTTTGTTGTATCAGGCCTCTCCCCTTCCATCATTTCCCCCCCCCCCCCCCTCGGCGTCACGGGGCCTCAGCTGCCCCGGAGGCTGCCTGCGCCGTCGCCGTGGCGACGGGGATGCTGCCGACCGCCGTCCATGCCTTCCACGCGTGTAACGCGACCAAGCACATCTTTCATGTTAAGACATGATACCAGGGTGAGCGGCAGGCCAGCTAGGTACGCTATCAAATCTATATGGGTTTGAAATTTGATATTGTGGCACTTTTGAATTATATCTTATGACAGTTTTACTCTTGTTGTCTAACATATTGATCAATAAGATCCACTCAGGGCTGAGTGATAACATATATCACAAAATGCTGGATGCAGGGCCGGATCATGGTCATGAGAGGCCCCCGGGGGCACATGTCTTTCGGAGACAGAATTTTGTCAGCCCGGAAGAAAAGGCCTTATTCCGACCAGTTGGCAGAGCGCCACTTGCTGTACCGGCGTGTACATGTACTCATGTATACGGGGGGGAACTGGCAAAACCCGGTTATTCAGGTTTCTGCTTTGCATGTAAACACACTGACTGAGAGCGCCGAGGGGCCCACAGTGTTAGAGAAAGGCTGCCATTAAAACATGAATCTATGTTCCACCTCTAAACAATCCTCCTGTTGATGTATCAACACATCGGCTTTGTCTTCCTTTGTCTGTAGGGGCTTTATGACCCCGGCATTGATCAAGCCCCCTTGTGTATATATGACATTATGTTTGCTTTTTGTTACTGACCTATCATGAGGGTCTGTAATTGTCTATGTTGTGTAGTGTTGTAACTAGTAGTAAACTAGATATGTGTACAATTGTTAAAGAACCCCTCCACTCACTAAAGTATATAAAAATAATCTGCAATGCCTAATACTTTGTTTAACATTGTTAAAACAAAGTAAAAACTCTCTGAAATGGGGCTGGAAACCATCCACTCTCTCTCCCTCGTTGAGGAATTCTGAGACTATGAATATTCATGATATGCAAATAACACAGGCCCCGCCCACCACAGCTGTTCGCATTCGTGGAAGAATGTTCGCAACAAGATGGCTGAGCGGCAACATCGGCGAGATTCTGCCATAAAACTTTCACCAACTGCTAATGCTAACGCTAACCGGCCGCTGACACACCTGCCGTCCTCTCGTGGAGGCTAACTGCTAACGCTAACTGTCGGCTGACACACCTGCCGTCCTCTCGTGGAGGCTAACTGCTAACGCTAACTGTCGGCTGACACACCTGCCGTCCTCTCGTGGAGGCTAACTGCTAACGCTAACCGTCCGCTGACACACCTGCCGTCCTCTCGTGGAGGCTAATGCTAACGCTAACCGTCCGCTGACACACCTGCCGTCCTCTCGTGGAGGCTAATGCTAACGCTAACCGTCCGCTGACACACCTGCCGTCCTCTCGTGGAGGCTAATGCTAACGCTAACCGTCCGCTGACACACCTGCCGTCCTCTCGTGGATGCGCTGCCTCTGCTGCACTGGAAGTTTTCGGTTTCTTTGCCTCACATTTGCATATTCGACAGCGATTGTTTTTTCTGTGTTTGTGACGTACCTCATCTAGGTCGAACAGGATTCATTTGAATTTCAAATTGCTGAGAGGGGCACAGAAATCTCCTCCTCCGGGAGAGGGATGTGAAAACACCTCTATAGTGACGACAAGTAAATGTCAGACATGTTAGAGGACGGACACAGAAGAGTGGAGGGGAACTTTAATTAAAACATGGGACAAGAGAAATACCTGCTGTTCTGTAGCTATTACTCAGTCTGCTGAGGAAGACTGTGTTACATAACAGAAAGCTCCAGAACAGAGTCTAATTAGACCTTGTGGTGAGATTGTTTTGTCAACTGCGGTTCCCAAGGTCAAGAATGACCCCCCCCCCTTCCTACTATTATGTTAACCAGCCAGCATGTTGGGGCCAACTGCTCAATAGACATAATGTGCTGGTGCTATATATATATATTAATAGGGCCTCATAAAGTAGTGATAACAATGCAAACACGTGGCGCAAAGGTTATTTTAAAAAAAGCATAGAGTCATCTGTAACTAAAAAAGTCAGAAAGGACAAAGGGGAAGTTTTATTTTAGAACAGGAAGACGAATACGGGGGAGAGGGAACGGAAAGGGAAGGTGGTGGTGCGGCTCCCGAGACGACGCTGGAGGAAGAGCAGAAACGCTCCGGGGCTGATCTGTCGAGGAGGGCGTGAACATTATGTCCGAGCAGTGTGGCGAGAAAACAGCGAGAAAAGGGCGCCGAGGCCCCCGAGGCCCCCGAGGCCCCCGAGGCCCCAGTCAACAGCTGAACGACAGCCAGACCGCCGCCCACTGGCCGGGCGGCCATGTGCGCCGTAAAACAGCAGGACGCGGAGCGTGAGAGCGAGTTGCGTACGAGCAGCAGAATGTGTCAGCAAGTGTGTATTTCCGCCTGTGTGTGTGTGTGTGTGTGTGTGTGTGTGTGTGTGTGTGTGTGTGTCGGAATTAAACGGGCTCTTGTGCAAGTCTAAATTGTGCCTGTATGTGTTTGCGTGCGCACGAATCCCACATGGAGTTGCTTATTGTCATCTGGCATCGATCTTTGGGAGAGGGCCTTGATGTCCCAATGATTGCCCCCTCTCCTCCTCCTCCTCCTCCTCCTCCTCCTCCTCCTCCTCATCACCGTCTTCCCACCCGTCGCAGCTCTTAATGCCACTGACGGGAAAAAACGCGGCGGCGTGTCTTTCTTTTGCTCGGTCTGCGTCGCGTGTCGGGAGAGCCACCCGTGTGCGGCACAAGCCGGGGGGGCCGGAGGTACTTTGCGTCCTGGAAAATCCCCGAATCCAGAAGAAGAACATAGCAGATGCCTCTCAGAAGGGATCATGACATCACGGCCCCCAGTAAATTGTGAGTCTGAGTGGATGCAGCCGGCGGAGGAGTCGGGGGGGGTTTTTTCCGTCTTGTTTGTTCCGCGCAGCAAGAGAAATAAACGTTCACTATAAACACTCCGATAAGTTGCACGTCACTCATCAGTGAAGTTCCACTTCAGTGTCTTTCAGCTCGTCATCTCGGTGTCGGTTCACCTGCACATATAACATGTAGTAGATGATGTAATAGTATAACATGTTGAGTCGGCTGACTCAACGTCAGGAAAAAGAAAATTATGATACATGATGTAGTTTCCTTAAGGATAGAGAGAAACGGGCCTTGTGACTCAAGTCCCTGGAACAGGAGGATCCAAGTGGCTGACCAGCCCTTCCTCATAGCTGCTGCAGACGTGCCATTGGGCAAGACACTTCCGCCTGTGCTTGTTCTGTGTGACTTTACCTGGAAGAAGAACACCACTGTTCTGTGAGAAAGTCTTTTTCTCTGCTGCGTCTCACATGAAACATCATCAACGTCATCCTGTAGAGAGCTGCTTCCCCACCTGGGGTCGGGTCCCTGATGTTGCTCATTCCATCTCCACTACTCATTCACCTCTCGCCAACCCCCCCTCCCCTCCTCCTCCCCCTGGCTCGGCTGTCATATTTTCTCAACGCGTCTTTCTCACTTCTTCATTCATTAACCCCAGCGATGGCCTCCAGTTCCTCCTCGCGCGGCCCAGCGTCTGCGTCTCACTTCCAGGTGTCGCAGGCCGCCGTCTGCGCCACCAGACTGTCAGTCTGCTCACGTTCCCAGTCTGGTTATTTTTTTCCGGGCCTTCTGTCGCTTGCGTGGTTCTGTTTTGCTCATCTTTCCGTCGGCCTCGCGCTCTCATCCTCTCACCCGATAAGATCCAGGGGGCCCCCGTCGCTTGCCTTCGCCGGACCTCTCCCTTTCTGTCGCGCCCTGGCTTTGATTTGAACGAGTTCGATTGCTATGCAAAAGACACGCGCAAATGGAAAAACTCGTTCGAAAGACAAAGACGTCCCCGATCGCTCGCTGCGAAGAAGAAGAAGAAGAAGACGAAGAAGAAGAAGAAGAGATAAAGAAATGTTGGACGAGAGCAGAGCAGCTGGTTTATCAGTGCACGGAGCTCAAGGCCACAGGAGACTTCATTTGGGATACAGTGTAAATAACGGCGTCTGCACAGTATTATTAGAAGTGTGTGTGTGTGTGTGTCAAGGCTTCAGACATGTGATACTTTGAGGGTCATGGCGAGGCGGCGATTCCAAACTTCCTCTGGATCCGTAAAGAAGAAAAAAGGCCCAAAAAGGAATCCTGCAACTGACAGGGTTTGAATCCGCCTGCTCGCTGCGTCTTTTTCTCCCAACTTGCATCTGGTTGGAACTGGTCCCAACCACAACATCCTCTGCTGCTCTGTTGTGAAAGGACATCCTGCCCGGTGATCCGATTACACCGCCGCGTCCTTTCAACACCTCCAGCGGCTCGGCAATCCAAGTGTCCTTCTCTCTCGCCGTGATTCACGACTGTGGCGTGATGGATAGTCATTTCTAAAAAAAAAAAAATGTGGCTGAAGCCTCTCACGGGGGATGATTGTAGAAGTGTCTCACATGACGACATAAAGAG
This sequence comes from Scophthalmus maximus, assembly GCF_022379125.1. Classification (NCBI taxonomy): domain Eukaryota; kingdom Metazoa; phylum Chordata; class Actinopteri; order Pleuronectiformes; family Scophthalmidae; genus Scophthalmus; species Scophthalmus maximus. Next base: position 3,727,279 of record NC_061522.1, on the reverse strand, counting down.
CAGTGGTCTGAGGAGATACATGTGCCAACGGCAGAGTGTTTTATTCAAAGTGTTTTGCACTTTTCTGTGCGAAGGACGAGTCGTCGCACGATCACAGAATCACGTGTCAGATTACCTGGATGATGATAAACCACGAGCATCGGTTTTGGTAACAGATGCACTTGCACATCCTGTTTTCGTTTCTGGCTCATTGTGCATTTTTCGGGGGGGGGGGGGGGGGGGGTCGTGCTGGTTACTATTGCAGCTGTCGACTGGCCAACGACTTTAACACCTCGTGTGTTTCAGCTCCTCGGAGTGACGAGTTCAGAACTGAAATTCATATTTGACTTTTGGCAATATTCTCATGATGTCAAGAAATAGGTCAGATTTTGTCCCCGGGTTCTTCTCGTTACAAACTCCTCAACCACAGACTTAGTTTGATAAAAACTGGTATTATAACTGTGTATGATTTCATTTACAGTAATTCATATTTCAACACACTTAACTTCCAGAGTTTAGTGTTATATGTGCTGCTGCTGTTTGATCTTAAAGGTGCAACTGAGAAACATTTTGATATTGTCATGAAAAAATCTTACTAGAGATAATTTCATCATTTTAATATTTCGTTGCTGTATTTGTGTGATTATTGAAATGTATAATAAGCTTCTTATTATATCGGCCATGTAAAGAACTTTGTTAGTGTTACTATCAAAAATTCAAACTTCATCATATCAAGTATTTACACATGAATCAGACTTTAAAAACCCCAGACCGGCTGAGCTCTCCGCTCATATCTCCCTTTGCACATCTCCCCTTTTGTTTTGCATCTCTCCGAGTGAAAATATGCTATGTGGCCAAAAGTATGTGGATACCAAAACATCACCGTCTGTCCGTCGGCGGCTTCAGGGATTCGCTCCTCCTCAGCCACAGGAGCATTAGTGAGGTTGGGAGCGAAGGCCTCGGGTTGAGTTCAGGCCAGTTTAAAAAGTTCTCCCACACTGAACTGGGGAAAAAAACATTTCTTTATGGGGCCCCGGCTCCGTGCATCGAGGCCTTGGGGTGTTTTAGACAGGACTCTTCCCCGTCTCCTTCTCCAAACTGCTGCCGTAAAGCTGGAGGAAAACCCCCGGAGTCTGCAACAACATTGTTACGCTTCAGCGTTTAAGATTGGCCATAATTGAAACTAAGGAGCAGTCAGAACCACCAAAAAACCATCCCCCCCCCCCGTGTCCACAGTTTTGGCAACTAAGTGTGTATCGAGGGCGGGCGGGCGGGCGAGCGGACTTCACGCTCGACGGCGCCCTCTCATGGCTGAACCTGGAGTTGAGGTGTGCGGCTGCGTTCAGACGTACACGGACGTTCCGGACATTTCCCTGAACTTACAGAAATGTTGCCGCACACATTTAGAAAGAATCTCCGGGAAAATGTCCGGGCGAGCGGAGAGTACAGGAGGGAGCAAAGGGAGGACGCCCTGCCCAGGCGCCGCCCTCTCGCTGGAATGGTCCGGAAATGTTCCCGTTGCTGTGACCGGCAACATCCACATTTTCCAGATATTCATGTCTGTGAACAGCTTATGTCCAATGTACATAAGTAAACGAGGCGTCGAAGACAAAAAAAACAACAACTAAACACCAGGTTAAAGTTCTTTTTTTTAAAGATTATTTTAATACTTTTCTTTAAAAAAATGTTGTACTCTGAACAAGATGAATCTATTGACCTCAATGCCTCACTCACCAACATACCGACAGGTTGTCCTGGGTAAAATAAACCAAAGGGGGGGAAAAAAAACAAAAGAAACTCAAAACAATCGAATATGAGAAGGGAAAAAGAAATGAATGAAGTGATTATAGGATTGAAAACACTCACAGATATCTGGGCCAACCTACAGAAGCCCGGGGGGGGGGGGACACGACCTCCCGCTTCCAGAAAAAAAGAAGAAAGAAACACAATGGCACACGACATCCCAAAACTGTTACCATGGACGATAAACACATTCAAAAAAGTTCAAACTAAAAAAGGGACAAACAGGAAACCTATGGTACAGACTGTAGACGCTGTGGAGAAAGACAGTGGCAGACGGCGAGACGGCTAAGAAAGACAAACACAGACAGACAGACGTGTCAATGATGAGAGGAAATCACGGGGGACGAAAAATTAAAAATAAAAGATGAAAGTGATGAAACGTGCAAGTGCAGATTTACGTGACAGCGGCAGGGCGACGGGTGATCGGCGGCGTGAGCGATGGGCCGCGTCTGGGCGACGGTGACGGAGCAAACCTGCGGCGTGACTTCTCAGTTTTAAAAAGGGGGATAAAGGATCAAATTAAATAGCAATAAAAACGTAGCCTTTAATATAAAGTGAAAAGAAGACGCATTTTACATGTTAAAAAAAAAAAAAAAAACGCGAATGAACTTTCAGCACTCAACAGGTTGGTTTTGGCATCGAGTCGAGAATCAAACAGAACCAAGTCGGGGAAAGGTCAGAGAGAGAGAGAGAGAGAGAGAGAGAGAGAGAGAGAGAGAGAGAGAGAGAGAGAGAGAGAGAGAGAGAGAGAGAGAGAGAGAGAGAGAGAGAGAGAGAGAGAGAGAGAGAGAGAGAGAGAGAGAGAGAGAGAGAGAGAGAGAGAGAGAGAGAATCAAACAGACAAAAAAAACATCCTCTCCGTAGTTAGAATCATAAAAAAGTTTTTTTTTTGTTTTCTTCTTCGTCTTCTTCTTTACAGTAAATTCTACAAAATCAAAAACCAGAGCGTAGAGATGAACAGAGACGAGCTTTTCTTTTTTTTCGCTCCCCGCGAATCCAAATCCCTCCTCTCGTGGTCCTTTTTTGTTTTTTTTTGTTTTTTGTCGTCGACTTTGTCCGTTGTATATAATATATATTCATGTATCTATTTATATATAATATGTATAATTTGTCGGGCGTGATCGTGTAGTAGTTTACAGGCCAGAGCGCTAAGGCAGAGGACACACTCTATTACTGAAACTTTTTTAATTTTTTAATTTTGAAACACCATCGTTCCTTCCTCATCATCACCTCCGGTTTTGTTCTGCCCGCCTCATCAAGTCATGGGCGGGCAGGGAGCGGTAGCAGGTCGTGAAGGGAGGAAGGATGTCTTAGAAAAGTGTGTGTTCGCGGCCCGGGGTATGTGTGTGTGTGTGTGTGTGTGTGTGTGTGTGTGTGAGAGAGTGTGTGTTTCATTTCCACCGTGTCCTGAGAAAACCGCCGACTCCTCAGACGACCCGCTTGCGACCTGACAAACTCGACCCCCCCAAAACACTCCAACACGTTAAAAAATTCAAAAACGTAAAAATAAGAGCATAAGAGACAAAGAGATTAGAAAGAGAAGGAAATAGAAACAAGAACTAAGTGATGTGTCCGTCTGTGATTTGGTCACCCGTTCCTTTCAAACCCTTTTCTCTCCCATCAGACGTTTAGAGAATAAAGGTTTGTTTGTTTAATGTTCACTTAAATTAAATCCTACTCATCATCGCCATTCTAATTTTTTTTCCTTTTTAATGTAGAAGTTAAGTCGCCTCCTTTTCATTCTGCCGTCGTTATTTTTTCCCGGCGGGAGCCGACAACCTGATCAATTCAGAGTCCGTCTCCGACCATAAAGACCAGAACGTGTCTGAGGTCGGTCGGAGGGAAGACAGGGTTTTCTTCTTTCACCCCCCCCCCCTTCACATGACACGAGCCAGCTGTTTCTACTACTGAGAGAAAGGGACAGTTACTATCAAGTGTGTACGTGTGTGTGTGTGTCTGTGTGTGTGTGTATGTGTGTGTTTGCATTCATATGAGCAGCGACCATGTATATCAGAGCATTGTGGTCTATATGCATTTTCGTATATTTTCTGATGTAAGTCTCTAAGGTCTGTCTCTCAATCCCATCATCCTCCGTTTCCCCCCCAGGTCTCAGAACAGGTTCTCTTCAAATATGGCCATCAGGTCACTCTGGAAGTTTATGTCAATGGTGTCGGCCATCTGCACAAGAGACGAGAGAACACGTGGCGTTAAAGGCTGCTGTGAAAAATCTGAATTTAAAAAAGACAACAACATCGGTGTTTGTTCATACCGCCTCTCTCCTGCGCCGCTCCTGCTCACGGCGGCGCGCCATCTCCCTCTGCTGGTCGAGGGCGTTCTGTGCGGCTGACGAGGACGGGGGCGGGGGTTGTGGCTGCGTGGGTGGAGCCTGTGGAGAGTGGGTGGGTGGGGTTGAGGCCGGAGGCGTGGGAGCAAGCGGCGGCGGCGGCGGCGGCGGCTGCTGTTGCTGTTGTTGCTGCTGCTGCTGCTCCTGCGTCCGGCGACGGGTGTCTTCTTGCACTCGGCGAGCCTGCTCCATCGTGTCCTCGTCGTCACGGCTACAGCTAAAAAAAAAAGGGGGGAAAAATTAACATGGCCGCTGCAGCTGTTCACTCGGTATGTTTTGTAATTACTCGATATTGATATATTGCTATACGTCATTATTATATTATATATGACACTTGAAAGAAAGATGGAAAAGACGTTGGTGAAAACAGATTCAACAATTGTCGTGGCGAAATGTGTCCTGATTGTAAGCAATGTGAACAAAGTCTTGTTGATGCTAGACATAATCATGCTGGCCCCGATGTGTCCCTGCTGTGACCAGTATCTTGTTGAGGCTATCTAGTAGGACGACGCGGATGTGTCCTTGTTGTGAACAATTGAACACGGGCCTGTTTCGTAGATGGCGGGTACAAAAGAACTGGGTACAGAAGAAGAGCACTTTGATTCGTCTTCGTTTTGTGCTATGAACCACATCTCGAAATAAACGTCTCCCGCTGAAACTGCTCATCGGCTGCTTCGACTTGTATTTCTGCAAACCTCGCGAAACCTGAAAATCCCTTACACAGTCTGAAAAAATATATCTATTGTAGTCTTTTGAAAATAAAATAAAAATGGTACATGGAGTGTATTTATATAGCGCTTGTCTAGTCATAGGCCACTCAAAACGCTTTACAGGAAAGTCACATTCACCCATTTACACACATTCACACTGTGCCGCTATTTACTGCACATTTTTCTGCCACGTTCATAAACATTCATACACTGTCGGAAAAGGCGTCAGAGGCAAGTCAGGGTTAATTGTCTTGCCGGAGGACACACCGGCGTGTAAGGACTGGGGGAAGCCGGGATCGAACCGCTGGGACCGAACCGCCGACCTCCGAGTTGGTGGCCAAACGAGTCTACCTCCTGAGCCACAGCCGCCCCACGACATTTAAACCTTGGATAAATTTCCCCGTCCGAGATGCCGACCCCCTCCGACCTACCGCAGTTTTCCTTGCTCTCGCCTGGCCTGCTCCGCCTGTGCCTTCAGCTGTCGCTCTCTCTCCTCCTTTTCCCTCGCCACCCGTCTGAACTGCTCGAAGCTGTCGCTGGAGGAGCGAACGGAGGAGGCCGGCGTGGACTGCGACCGCTGAGCCAGGCTGGCCCAAGAGCCCATGTTCTTTAACTTCACGTCCTGGGAAAAGGGAGCGGCGGGGAGGACGGTGATGTTAGAAAAATGTCAGGATGAGCGGGGCTGATCGCATCACTTTTCTCGTCACACACACACCTGTGTCTTCTTCGGGGCGATGGGGGTTTTGGGCTCTTGCTTGATCTTGTTGTCTTGCTGCGAGCAGGGCGCCGCCGGGGAGTCCAGGAGGCGAGAACCAGGGCGAGAACCATCCAGTGGCTTCAGATCCAATCCTGAGAGAAACGTAACACGGCGGACTAACTTTTCTGTTCTGTGCTCGTTCCAAAATGTGTGTTGTGTGAACTGAGGTCTAACTCACTGTGTTTGCTGTCGGGTTTGTGTGTTTCCACGCGCATGGCGGGGCTGAAGGGCGACGGGGGCAGAACTGGCGACTGGGAAGGCTTCTCCTCTTTGACTAGGTTGGACCTCTGCTCCTGCACAAAGTCAAACACGTACGGACACACAAGAGAGCTCAGTTTTTCAAGAACCTTTTTTTTTTGTTGGTCAAATGATAATTTCAGCTTTTACATTTAGTTCACTCACATGTTTCTTGGTCTGTGGGGGCGACTGGTGTCCCACCGGGTGGAACTGAGGCATCTGAGGAGAATGCATCATCAGGGGAGACGGGCTCTCACGCAGGCAACCTGGAAAAAACATGCAAGTACTTCGCCATTTAATTCGACGCCAAACTGTCACTCGTGATCTTAGTGGAACATGAACACAATCAATTGAACTGAAGTTTTTTTTAGTTAGTTTAAAGCTAAAGTGTATCTCATACCCGGCAACAATCTTTGAATGAGTTAAAGCACAAGTGTGTAATTTTTTGTACTTTTCTAACAGTATCTGGTGGTAAAGTTTGCAAACTGCAACCAACTAGGCACCCGACAGGGGACACCTTATGGGGGTGCACCTCTGATTCCATTTCGGGTTTCCGGTAGCGCTGCAAATTCAACTGGAACGCGACGTATTCTGGGCCGTTTTGTGAAAACAACGTATTCAACACGAGGTAGCAAACATGGAGACTCACACGGAGGTCGGGTCCACCTCATGTAACTATATTTAACTCATTCAGAGTTGAGGAAAAAACATCGGTTCTTCATTGCAGGTGATTATATGAACAATATATTCAATTTCTTTAAGTAAGTTGTTCTAAATATTACACACTGTAGCTTTAATCAAAGTCACGTAGGTGGACCAGACTTTCCGTGTATGCCGCCATGTTTGCTCTGTCATGTTTACTACGATGGCCCGAAACGGCCAAAACACTCCGGAAACCGAAGAGCGGATTAGGGTGCCAAATACTACACACTCTATCTTTAATTTGAAAGATTTATTAAAATCAAAGCGTTAAAAAATGTCCATTTCTTTCTCATGAACAAGCGAAAACAGACATGTTTTACTTTACTCGAGTGACCCATCATCTTTATTTTCAGAACTTCTTCAGGGATCCAGAACCCTCAGTTTTTGAACTGTGGTATAAATATTTATCTCACCTGTTGAGAAAGGCTCCGCTTTACTTCGTGGCGACGGCTGTTGTTGATGTTGCTGCATCTGTTGTACCTTCTGCTGCAGCGCCACGCCCTTCTGCTGCTGCAACGTCGACGTGTGCGTGTGTGGGAACGGCTGCTGCATGAGGGCTTGGCCCGAGCTGTGTCTCTGCGTCAGGGCGGGGGGGCCAGACGACGCCATGGACTGCGCCTGCAACGACGGCACCAGCTGCACGGGCGAATGCGTGTGCATCTGCTGGGTCTGCGCGATGGGCCGAGCCTGTAGAGCCTGCAGGAAGGTGTGCACCTGGCTGAGGGGCGGGGTTTGGGAGCTGGGGGCCGTCGGCTCCTCGTCGTCCTCCAGCAGCGCCTGGGGAGGTTGCGCCGACAGGGTGCCCAAGATGCCGTGCGACGCGGGCGAGGGCACTCGCGGCCGGGGGACGGGCTGGGGAAGCACGAGGGGAAGCGAGGGCTGAAGCGAGGGCTGAAGCGAGGGCTGAAGCTGCGGTGCAGGGGGCGGGGGCAGGGAGGGGAGGGAGGACGGGGGAGGCTGCGGGGGTTTGGGGGGAAGCGGTGCAGCGCGGTTGCTGGGTCGCGATGGTTGCTGGGGAAGTGCGTTGTGGATCGCTGCAAAGAAGGAAGAGAACGATTGGAAAAGAACAGAAGAAAAATGATTAGTGACATCTTCCTGTTACTCCCCTCGTCCCCTGGAAATTCCGGGGACATTACTGTCGATATAGACCAAAGGATTAATCACTTATTTGGAAAACTCACGTACCTGGTGAGGGTATGATGGGATGTTGGTTTAGGAAGGGATGCGTCTCGGTGTGCGTCTGGCCGCTGGAAGTGTTCGTGTTGAGGAGGCCAGAGGCGACGGGGGCACCGGCAGCAGCAGCGATGGCGGGGTTGGGCTCGGCGTTTGAGTGCGTCAGGTGTGGGTTCATGAAGTGGGCCAGGGGATCAAATCCTGAGGACAGCAGCTGGGAGGGGTCCAGAGCTGGGACTGAGACGGGGACAGGGACAGGGGGAGGGGGGACGAATTGGGGTTTGGACTGGACGACTTGAGGCTGAAGCTGTGGCTGCAGCTGAGGCTGCGGCTGAGGCTGAGGCTGAGGAGGGACTGGGCAGATTGCGCTGAGGAGGGACTGCTGATGCGGCCTCTTCGGTTCTTTAATAGTCGAGATCTTCTTCTGCTGTTTGGGAACCAGCCCTGGAGGATAAGAGTATAAGAAATATTTGAAGAAAATGGAGGGAAAAGCAGATACGCAGAAAAATTACATTGACAGTGTCTCAAAATAAGACACGCTGAGAGCTGTTTGACATTGTGTGTGTGTGTGTGTGTGTGTGTGTGTGTTACCATTCTCAGAGTCTTCACTGTCAGAGGAGTCGCTGCTGCCTGAGGATGAAGATCCCGTCTTCATCTTTGTCACATTTGTCATTTCCAGAGGCTTCTCGACTGCAACACAACAACAAGATTATAAATTATTCACACTGCTATTTTCTATTTCACTTGAGTAAAGACAACACATTCACACAGTGTGAGGTAAAAAAAAAATAACAATAGAAAAAGTCTTGTTTGGGGAAGTTCTGCCTGAATACAATCAAGTAAAATATATAAAATATATTATGAGATATATTTACAATTTTTGAAAACTAAAGTCCAGACATTTTCCCGAACTTCCCCGGAGGGGCTGTGTGTGGGAACGCAACTGTCCCGGAAAATGTTTTCAGAGAATTGTCCGATGAGCCAACGTGAGAACAACACAGCGGGAGGATCTCCGGAGGATTCACAGCGAGCGAGTGGACGTGTTTTGGCGACTGTGAACAAACAAAGTTGTCATCCTGTCCTGCCTCCTGCACGCTCTTCCCCAGACGCCGCCGAATGTTCCCAGAGATTTCCCTGCTGGCGTGAACACGTCTGACTCGGACAATCTCCTGCTGCGCTCCTCAAATGTGGCCAGTGAACTCCGGAGTCTGTCCCGACGCAATTCTTTACCAGTCAATTATGAGCGGTGGAATGTAGCACATTGTGTGAAAAGTGCAACGACTCAGTGGAGAATTGTTGGAATCACTAAAGTCCCGTGACGAGCCTGAGAACAAACACAAACGACGTGTACCTGATGGTCTTTTCTTCTTCTTGAGGCAGCTCGAGACGTATTTCTCCAGCTCCCTCAGCGTCGAGGGCTTCAGCGTCTCAAAGTCGATCTCGATCTCGTCCGGGTTGGAGTTCTTCAGCGACGGCTCCCGCGTCTGGATTATGTGCACGACGCGGCCCAGTTTGTCACCGGGCAACTTGTTGATGTCCAGGCTGAGCTGGCGCTTCTCCTCGTACGACATCGGCTTGCCACGTTCGGTGGACGCGCCCCCGAACACATCTGGAGAGGGAAGAGCGTGACAGCGGGGGTTTGATAAAGTTGAAGACACGAACGCTTTCAAAAACTCCACACGTCTCTAGTGCACAGACCTATTTCATCCTCGGCTTCGAGAGTGGCTGAGGGGACGAGGGGGGTCGGCCCGGGCGGAGGGGGCGCGGCCGGGCGGCTGCTCTTCACGCCTTCTTTCTTACTGTTGATCGACGAATGATCTGATTAGTGCCAGGTACAACATCACCATCACTTATCTCAACCACCTCTGTCAAACCTACCCGGGCTTCTTCCTCTCCTTCTTCACAACGATCGGCTCCTTGATGCTCTTGCTTTTCTTCGGAGGCTGAAGCATCACGGGCGGAGGTGCCTCCACGGTTTCCTCCGCTCCCATCTTCTTCTTGTGCTTTTCTTTCTTCTTCTCCTTCTCCTTCTCTTTCTCCTTCTCCTTCTCCTTCTTCTCCTTCTCCTTCTCCTTCTCCCTCTCTTTCTTCTTCGGCTTGCAGGCCGGCGGCTGGGAGAGCGCTGCCAGCTGTTCGTGGACAGCTTTGAGCTAGAGGACAGAAAACACACACACACACAATTGTGATCTTAAGAGACGAAAAACACAGCGGCCTGCGCGTTTGTTTCTCCGTGTTTCAGCAATTACCCTCGTTCGGTAAAGCTGTTCTGCATGGCCCACCCACCTGTTGTGTCTCATAAGCCTCCCTCCCCCTTCATTTTCTCCATCCTCTAACCTGTTCCTGTAACTCGGCCAACCGGTGTTGCCTGTCGTGTTCCGAGTCCGCTCCCGAGGACTCCGACTCGGAGGAGCTGGAGCTGTCGTCTTCCGACACAACGGAAAGAGGCGGGGCTTGTCGAGTGGAGGGGGCAGGGTGGAGGGCCGACGACGGGGTAGGAACAGGGCTGGGCTCCTCTGGCTCGTCGGGCATTTTGGCGAAGCGCATCTCAAACACATCCTATCGGGAGGGACAAGGGGCGGGAGAAACTGTCAACTTGAAATATACTTTTTTAAAACCTTAAGGGCCGAAAAAATTACTTTGCAACTCTTTAAAAAGCATTAACATACGTCAATATCTGCTTTCAGTAACTATAACATCCTTAAACATGACAGTTTATTTAACATGTTGCAATTGTCTTTAAACTACAACATTCAATTAGGGCCATTGTAGGGAAAAAGGGGGCGATATTCCAAGAAATAACTCTGACATTTCTGACATTAAAGTCGTAAATTTACGAGAGAAAAAAATTGTGTTTTGTTTTTCAAGGAAATACATCGCTTCACGATCAAATTATACTTTGCAATTGGATTTAGTGATAAGGAAATACTCGTGATTTTAGCCCAGAATCAACATATCATATTATATCATATACAAGTTTTTTCTCATAAATTTGTCAGTTTTTTCTCTCGTAAATTTACAACTTTAATCTTGGAAGCTTTTCTGGAAATGTTATCCCCCTCGCCGGGTCCCTAATTTTAACTTTAATTTTTACATTCAATTGCCCGACCCGATTTTATGACTGAAAAAATACAAATGTAAGATTTTTTTCTTTTTCTCATAATTCATGTATTTTACAAATTTGGAACTGAATCTAGAATTCCACACCGGTGACAGCACCAAACCACGTGGCCAAAAGAATGCAGACACCGGTACATATATGACCGTTGGGCATCACACTCCAAAAGCTGCAGGGGTTTGATCCCATTCAGCTTTACATGGGTGTCCACATACTTTAGGTCATATGGTTTACCATGATGATTTACTTACTACAGTGTGTGTGTGTGTGTGTGTGTGTGTGTGTGTGTGTGTGTGTGTGTGTGTGTGTGCGTGTGCGTGTGAGAGAGAGAGAGAGAGAGAGAGAGAGAGAGAGAGAGAGAGAGAGAGAGAGAGAGATGGGTAGCCTACCTGTAGTTTGCGCGCCATGCCGACCACGTCGTGGTCCGGAGGATTGTACTTGTAACAGTTGGAGAACATCATCCTCATGTCTGCGGCGAACTCTTGAGCATCTCTGTACTGTTTGTTGTCTAGCTTTTTCTGACGGAGACAAACAAACAAGATTTGTTGTCACTATCAAAACCGATAGTAATACGCATCTTCTGAAAATGACTCTAGTATCAAAGTATCAAACCTCAATACTATACGAGAAGCCGACTGCAAAACAATCCACAAAACCAAGTACAGAGCCCAAAAAAGTATCAACAATTTTGACCGTTGTATGATGTAATTCAAAGCAAAAAAAATTTATTGGTGTTTTGTTTATAGGCTTTAGGAGAAGAAAAAAAAGGCAGCTACATATGAGTTACACAATTAAGGCATCTGTACCAAAATCCAGGTGTTGTGTTGGACGCTCTCATTTGAGGTCTTCGTCCGGACAAACCAGACTTTTATCCTAAAAAATATTAAAGGGGCAGTAAGCGATTCTAAAGCAATACACAGAAATATTTCCTCACAGTTCGCTAGCTGTCGGTTCTGTGTGCGGCCATAAAAAATCTGGGTTTTTAACTCAGCCCTGGCTCCGTGAATCGAAAAAGAAAAAATGGCTTGGACACATCTCGATCTCGCGCAAATCGTAATCGTAATATCTGTCAGAAAAATTCCAAGTAGATATTTTCCCTAAATCATTCAGCCCTACTCGTCGCCACGTTAAGAGACGTGCCGGCGGTTGGCGCTGCAACGCCGCGGTTTTGACCTAGTGGTTAGTGCGTCGGAGATCGTGGGTTTGCGACCCGTCCAGAGCAATATATCACAACAACAACAACAAATAGAGAAACAAGCTTTCTCCAACATCACTTACTGCCCCTTTAAGTCGTGATGCAATGAAGTGGAACACCAGGACCAATAATTTACTGTGATGCAGTCGATATAAATCTCACAAAGGAAAAAAAAAACGTGAAATGTGTTTTGATTGACAGATAGATATCTCCAGTTATATTCCTTACCAATTATAAATCAGCCAGCCATGTATTGTGCACCCCTAATATTAACTTATGTAGTATAATAGTATAACATTACATGCTGGTGACAAATCCCAATAAAATTCACCTTGATGCTACTGAGATCCATGGGGTGCTTGATGATGTCATGGTAGTCGTGGAGGCCGAGAGCTTTGGCGTCGACGGGCTTGTAGAAGGGCCAGGCGTACGCCACGTGCTTCTTGGACAGCATCTCTCTGACCAGTCGGGCGCAGGAACGCAGCTGCTCCTGGCGCTTCGGCGTCGCCGTCCCTCCCGTCTCCGGACCAGCGCCCGGGTGATGCTGAGAGTCCGGCTGCGATGCTTCTCTTTTGGGTTGCTTCAACGGACGACTGCTCTCTCGCCGCGGCCGAGCCTCGGCGGAGACGGGAGACGATTCGCTGAGCTGGTCGTTGGCTGTGGGAGTGGTGGTGTCTGCTTTCCTCTTCTGGCTCTTCCTTTGCTGTTGGGAGCATCAGAGATCATAAGAATCTACCTGTGCGTTATAAGAGCGACGGTTCACTCCCCTCTATTTCCTTACCTTGATAAGGGCAGGGGAGCTCTGCAGCATCGGGACGGGATGGAGGCCTGGGTGTGTCGGGGCAGGAGGGGGAACAGAGGTCATGCCTTGGGCCAGGACATCTGGAGTCGAAAGGGGGAATGGGGTTCCCAGGTGGGTGTGGGAGGTGGGTGTCGGAGGCACACGAGGGGGAGGCTGAGGGTGGAGCAGAGGCTGGGGCAGATGTTGGGGCAGATGTTGGGGCAGATGTTGGGGCAGATGTTGGGGCAGATGTTGGGGCAGATGTTGGGGCAGATGTTGGGGCAGATGTTGGGGCAAAGAATGGAGCAGAGGCTGGGGAAGGGGCTGGGGCAGAAGCTGGGGAAGAGGCTGGGGCAGAAGCTGAGGAAGGGGTTGGGGCAGAAGCTGGGGCAGCAGCTGGGGCAAAAGCTGGGGCAGGGGTAGTGTTGGAGGGCCTTGAGGGGTGGGTGCAGGACGGGTCTGTGGGGTGGTCGGTGGGGACGAAAAGCCTCGTGTGTGCGGGGTGCTGGAGGGGGACGACGAGTCTTGGCCTGAATCCGACTTTGTTGTCAGAGCTGGAAACAAAACAATATAAAAGCAAGAGGATCAGGATAAAAAAAAGACACAGACCGTTGGTCTATATTTAGATGTTGCACTATAAATTCCATGCTAGGTGTGGTGTACAAAGAAGAAGGGGAAAAACAGAACAGACAACAAGAACAAAAAACAAGACATGGACGCTTTGCTGGTTAGACTTGTTTACCTGTTACCACAGGTTACGAATGGGAACTTCCTCAAGATTTTCACATGCACACAAACCTCATCATGCCACCAATGGAAGGTGGAGGCAACGGAAAAGAGTGTAATACAAACGACTTAACTCGTACCTGAGTCCCGTCTGCCCCCGCGCCGTCCCTTGGTGACCACGGCGATCTCTTTCTCCTCCTGCGGCATCTCTGTGATCTTCTGGAGAAAGAGCTTTTCCAAGCTCTCCGCCATCAGGACGATATCGTCCCCAGACTTAACAAACACACAAACAAACAAACATGAACATGTTGAGAAGCTCTTCGTACCGAGAACTCGTCTCGAGCCATGAACTAATGTGACCTGTGACCCGTGATGTGGCTGACCTTGTTGTAGATGTAGCAGTTTGTGAACATTGTGTTGAAGTCTTGGATACACTCCTGGGCGTTCCAGTAGTAGTTGCTCTCCAGGCGTTTCTTGATTGTGCCCATGTCCATTGGAGTCTTGATGATCTTGTAGTAGTCCTTTGAGGGAGAGCAGGTGGAGACCGTTACATTAGTATCTCGCCTGGACAAAGGTAAAATGAAGAACGTGCGAAAAACAAAACAAAATACTCATTGTGTTCGGTGCAGGGGGCAATTCATATGAACCTTGAAATATATAAAGTAGTATATACTGTATGTGTGGGTGCAAATATTGCTCTGGACATTCTCCGGAACTTTTCCTGCCAGCACCATAAAAAAATTAATGCATGTGAGAACACAGCAGGAAAAATCTCCAGAAGAATCACAGCGAGCGAGAGGTTGATCCACCCCTCGCCGGGAGGTTCCAGAAGTGTTCCCGCTTTTGTGAACGCGTCTGACTCGGACGACCCCCTTCTGCGTTTCTTCTTACGTAAACGGAAAACGTCCGGGGCCCAACAGCTTAACTTAGAGCAGTTAGAGCTGTGTGCAGCGCTCTTTGCCACGCTCTCTCTCTCTCTCGCACACTCTCTCACTCACAAACGCATTCACTCGTCTGTCACTGTCTGCCGCCATAACATCCATTTTTTGAAGTTTTCCTAGTTCAACGTTTCTTAAATATAAGTTTTCATCAGATCCATAATCCATAATAACTGTTAGTTGCAAAGGTACTACCTCATGTTTCTTCATGTTGGCAAACAGGACAAGTTGCGTTTTTAACGAGTGAAGAAGTCAAGTCAGTTGTAAAAGTGTGAGGTAGTGAACTGAAGCGAGTCCGAAAGAAAAACAGATTATCCTGTTTGTAGGAAGATCGACCACCTGCACTTACTGTGTGTTGATTCGCATAGTAAAAAAAATATTTCAAAGCTGTTACAACTCTCTCTTTGTGTATTTTTGGACTGTGACATTGATTACAAGCAAACACACACAACTCACAGGCAAATTGAGTGCGATGGCATCTACAGGAGCCTGGAAGGGCCATGCAAAGTGGTGCTTCCATAATGTCTTAAACACCACTTTAAGCAGGTACTGAAAAAAGACCAGAAATCATAAAATCAATCAAACTCAAGTCCAAATACCAGAGAAAGTTGACATGTATTAATAATTTTTAAAAAAGGATCTCTCTACCTGTAGCTGGTTGGTCTGTCGCTTGGGTCTGGAGGGGTTCCATGTTTCAGGTGCTGGGGGGTTGAAGGGGAGGGGTGGTGGGGCAGAGGGAGGGTTCTGGCTGCTGCCTGCCTCCAGTCCGTCTCCCATCGCAGCGGTGGGTCGCAGTGGCCGAGCAGACAGGTGAGGCAGGCTGGACCTGGCAGGGGCAGGTTGGACTGGGGGGAACCCCCTCAGGCCATTACACTCCTCACTCGACTCTCTGGAGGGAGCAGAGACCAAATCAACATCGAGCGTTTGTTAGTGAATCCGACTGCGACTCAGTCAGCTTTGGTCCAAACCTCAAAGATAAAACCAGCTCACGACAGTGACTACCGTAGAAAGATATATAGATAGATGGATAACAAAATACAAATGTAAAAATATGTGAATCTAAAAATATAGAGAATAAGGAATATAAATATAAGTATTTACATGAAATGGCACAGCGTGTGCAATCACACTCATTTCAAAATGAAATATTTATAGAGGCGTATGGAATATGTTGTATAGAGTTTCATCAACAAGGAACTGATCCAGCCACCAGTCAGCTGGAAGCAACACCAACACTATCACATCAACTCAACATCAGGTAGTTCCCTTCACTCTCTCTCTCGGCTCAATCATTTGTCCGTGTCATTCAACAACGTCTGCAGTATTAATTTACCACTTCAGCTTTGATGGCCTTTGTGTGCGCGAGCGAGACAACTTGGCACGGCAGACTTTTTTTCGAGACAATACCGGTGTTAACAATTACGCCGCACATTTGACAAGAAAAGGCGTGTTGCTTACTGAAAACCCTGTCGACATGTGTCACGTTGACGTCGTAAAGATTGCAGCGTTTCCCATTAACGACTTCTCATATTAACATTTACGAGCTCTAACTAATTGCGCCGTTGCCTCAGCGAAGAGCGATTTGCACCGCTGTCGCTCGCCCCCTGAAACACTCTGCCCCGTCTGTCTGTGAACCAGTGGACATTTGAACCGGCCTCTGAAATCCTCATCATCCTTGTCGGTCAACTCTCCTCTCGTCAGGTGATTAGACCAGTTCACTGTTTCTACCTTATAACTGATACTGTGTGGAACTATGGGGAGCAACTTATAAAACAACTTCAAATTCAATAATCTTACTACAAAAACGTGCTATGCGTATCATTAATAAAGCTGGTTACTATGATCACACAAATCCACTATTTATGAATCCCAGAGTTACGAAATTAAAGGATTTGTTTTATTATAAAATAATGCAGATAATGTTCTGGGCAAAATCTAAGTCACTTCCAGACTGTGTCCAAAAGTTTGTTTCAATACAGGAAGGTAAATATGATTTGAGGTGTTTTTAAGTTTACTTTTCAAAAAGCAAACAACGACTTTAAAAGGAGGTGTATTTCTTTTGTGGGGGTTAAATTATGGAACAATGCCAATTTAAATTTAAAAATGTGCAACTCTATTTTGGTTTTCAAGAAAATGGTTGGTAATGCTATTTTTTAGGGTAAAAAATGTGAATAATTTATTTCCTTGTTTCTTTTCTTTACTTATATCTGGGTTGCTTTATTATTATTATTCTTTATTATTTTTTGACTTTCAAGAAAATGGTTGGTAATGCTATTTTAAGGGTATCAAATGTGAATAATTTATTTCCTTGTTTCTTTACTTATATGTTGGTTGCTTTATTATTATTTCTGAATTTGTATTTGTAAAAACATGGGGGGCCAACCGATATGGCTTTTTCCAGGCTGATGATGATACCGACTATTACTATTCTAAGAGACCGTCAACCGATATTTACAACCGATATTTGTATGCAGTAAAAAAGTTTCAAAAGGTGTCAAAATTTGTAATAATAGAAACTTTGTTCAAAGGCCTTAAAGCATACGTTTAATTCACAGAACCTCTCAATATGACCGTAACACACAAGGTGCAGGGAGCTGTCAGCAGCATTATTATGAAGTGAACAAACAAACAAACATGGAGGGGACATCAATGAAGTCCAGAGAGTCGCGACTGCGGCTGCATCAGAGCCAAAGTCGCGCATTTTGCTTAAAAAATGACTGATACCACTAATCAGAAAAAAAGTGAATATAGGCACCGCTAATCGGCCGATATTTGGTCGACACTATATATTATATTACACTATACTGTATATTTTCTCTGTTCCTTCATAGTGAATTGTGGTATGATGGTTCGATGGGGGAAAAAAGTAGAGAATGCAGCAAGAAAAGAAGGAAAAAAAAAACAGTAAGGAGAGAAATGCCCAGCTGTCTTTCTCACGATCATCCGACAGGCACAGTCGCCGGATACAAAAAAAACTAAAATAGGACGTTGGCTGTTAACTGTTGAAAAAGACTTTAACACCAACTCAGAGACAGCTCAACACACACAGCAGGAAAAGAAAGAAGTACCAGTGAGAACAAACGCCGTCCATCTGGTCCCAGACAATTCATGCCATGTTTGGAATTTCACTGTCTTTGATCAAACACTGAAAACAGTTTTATATCCTGGACCGGACGGGACACAGAACTGGGCCGTGTGTGTGTGTGTGTGTGTGTGTGTGTGTGTGTGTGTGTGTGTGTGTGTGTGTGTGTGTGTGTGTGTGTGTGTGTGTGTGTGTGTGTGTGTGTTATCAGAGGCAATTTGTGGGTAGACACTTCTTCTGTCATTAATATGTAATTACTATGTTGGGCCAGTTATTACATGGGACAGTTATAATCATACAAGCAGCAATAATCATCTATTCATCTACAGCATTTGAGTTTTACAGTTTACAGTTGAAGTTAGTTCGGATTGTGTCTGCACTAGTAGAAAGTCTGGGGGAATATCTCAATTAGATTTCACATTAAATCCATTCCAAAGCATGAAACATGACCAGGACATCTCTGCACCGTTTTTTATTTTTAAAAAGACTTTGGCAGATGTCATTTATTTTCACCGTCTGTAGTGTAAACAGATTCATGGAGACAATGACTTTCTCGACAGATAAATGAAAATATAACACAACAGAACCTGTGGTTGTGACGTACAGAGAGGAAAACATTTGCCGGTGATGAGCTCAACATTTCCGATCTAAAAGCTACTAAATTGATTAGTAATCGACTACTAAATTAATCGTCAACTACTTTGATAATCGAGTAATCGGTTCAGGTAGTTTTTATGGGGGAAAAAAAAGGTCAACAATCTCTGATTTCAGCTTCTTAAATGGGAATATTTTCTTTTTTCAATATTTGCTCCTCTGTGACAGTTCACTAAATATATTTGGTGTGTGGACAAAACAAAACATCATCTTGGGGTTTTGGGAAACACGATCGCCGTTTTATTTCTCATTTTATGGACCGAACAAAATAACAAAAATAATCGACAGATGAATCGATAAGGAACATAATCTTTAGTCGCAGCCCTTCTTAAAGCCTTGAACGACCCAGCACCTGCTTTACGCCCAGACAACAGTTTTTGCAGGGACTCACATGTTTGTTGCCGTGCAGCTGTTGTCTAATCCGATTGGGTGATCATATCTCAGTTGGTGAGGCGGCGAGTTCCCGATGGAAGCTTGTCGGCGACACGCTGACGGAGCGGGGGGGCAAGGAAACTCCAACACACTGATGGAGGGCGGAGGGGTCGCACCTGTGGGAGACGGAGAGAAAAGAGGGACGACTGATTATGGCTCCATACTAATATGTTATAGTTTTAAGACGCTTGTTATGTAAAAATGTAAAACTATTATCTTCCAAACGAGTGTTGTCACCTGCGCCTCTTTTTCTAACCAGTTCAATTTCACGGCTGCAGCTTTCGTGCTCATACCTCCTGTGCGATGTTTAAACTAATCAATTAAAGAATGTTGTGAACTTTGCATGGGAAAAGAACTTCTCGTCGACCGACTAATCACCAACTATTTTGATACTCGATTAATCGGTTTAAGTAGTTTCGAAGAAAAGAAAAAGTCTAAATTCTGTGATTTCAGCTTCATAGATGAATGAGTGAATAGTTTCTGGTTTCTCTGCTCCTCTATGGCATTTAACTGAATATCTTTGGCAAAACAAAACATCATCATATTTTCACCCTTTTATGACATTTTATGGACCAACAACCAATCAATTAATGGAGAAAATAATCAATAGATTAACTGATAGGTGCAAATGATTAATTTGCAGCCCTAGATGTGTTCATGTGCAGACCTTTCTGACCCGCACACATTATAAACAATGTCTAAAAATTGTTATCAATCAGCACTATGGGCACTTTGTGATGCAAACATCGTTCTCAAAACTCTGATGGTTTCGTTGACTTTTTTCCTCTTGCGGAACCTTTCATCATGTTCAAGTACACTTTGTTGTAACAGTGCACTGTGTTGTGCTTTATCTTATCTTGTTTGACTTAAAGTCTGGTAAACTGACAAAGAATGCGACTGCTGTGATTCCCATGATTTATTGGATGAATACACTGAACTCTGACCTCGGACCTTGACAGTTTCTAGATTACTTTTGATAGTGTATGTCGCTGCGCTCAAAGGTACTTTTCTTTTTTGGGTGGGGAAGGGCTCTGCGAGGCACTCTGTCAATACACAAAGACAACAGCTCATCGGAAATCTGCCTTGAGCTGCGTTTTTCTTATCCCAGATGACAGCGCAATTTCACCCACCTAAGACCTAAATATCTATATCAAAAGATCCACTGACTTCTCCAAACTTATGTATATTAAATACATAAATATAGTGGATGTGAGACAAATACCTTTATTCTGCTATAGGCCCAGGAGTATTAAAAAATAGAACTCAAACGATTTATAAGTTGGCAGATAAAAAAAGGGAGTCTTTCGCAGACATTCGTGGTTTTCTTTTCGTTCTAAATCTGCATTTGTATTTACTGTTTGTACGTGATGTTTTCCTCTTATTGCTGTTATTTCTTGTTTGTTTGTGTGAAGGCACTTGCATTTTGTAAACCCTGTTTTCAAAGGTGCAATATAAATAATACTTATTATTATTATCATTATTATTATGTCGGTACTGATGTTTATTTTTGACGACATTGGCAAATACGGGAACGTTTATTTTACAGAATAAACAATGCAGGAAAAAAGGGTATATTTACGTTTACAGTTCACTCAAAAGAATGTACGTTCATTTTAAGTTCTACATATTTGGTTGTATTTGTGTTTCCTTTTAATTGATCATTATTGAGAATAAAGTCCATGGTTGAGAAAATGTAAAATATGAAGCCTCGAGTCAATTTCTTTGTCATAAGGGGTTTGATAGGGACATCTTGGAAATGATTCGACAACTAAATATATATATATACACATATATATATATACACACATGTCAGTATCGGTAATTGTTTACTCCCTAATATCGGTATTGGGCCCAAAAAACCGCGTATCAGGTTGCGTTCAAGACTTCCGGACATCTGCAACACCAAAGAACATAGATGTGAAGTGGACCATGCAAGGAACAAACTTTCATCAACATACAAGTCAATATGGATTCTAGCTGACCAGCAGAACGTGATATTGATGATAAAGACAACAAAAAAAAAATTCCATCCATCTCCTGAGAAGCGAAACAGATGGAATCAGCGTTTTCACCGTGTACGGCTGTTTCAAACATCACACCAGGTGTCGAGCAGCAGCGGAAGCGACAGAACACTCGTGTCATTTGACACCTTCTGGTAGTTGTGCAGCCATTTAGCTACACCCGCTAGCCGGCGGTTGAGCTAGCGAGCACTCGACGTCAACAACAGCGTCACTTCTCGTCGACGCAGAGCAGCCGCACGGCCAATGCCCGAAACAGCTCTGCTGTAGCCGCGTCGCTAGCCTCCGCGTCGCGACGCCGCCATGTCCCCTCGCGCTCCGCAGCGCGGTGACAGTGACAGCTCGGCACGCAGCGCGTCCGCTCGCGACGCAACTCGGCGCCGGGGCGCGAGGGGGCTGATCGATATTCTCCAAGTGACTTTGCGTCGCGTTCGGAGCGTCTGCGCCGTCGCGCGTGAGCTGCTGCGCCGCCGAATCGCGCGTAACTCCGTGTCACGAATACGGCCTACCGGGGGGGGGCTACAAACAAACAGCATTAGCAGCTAACAGGCTAGCGCGGCGGCGGCGGCGACCCAGCAAGCTAGCGGTGCAGCGCTTGACAGCGCGGAGTGGTCGCGTGCCACGGCGGCGACCTCGGCGCGGAGAGCAGGACGCGACACAACGCGGAAGTGTTCGCACCGAAACCGAGATCGGGCGGCGTCACTCAAATAAAAGGTGGGAGAGGAAAAATAAAATCCATCTGTTTCGTGTGTGTGTGTGTGTGTGTGTGTGTGTGTGTGTGTGTGTGTGTCCGAACCGGTGCAAGGCCCGCGAAGGCAGAAGCTCATGCTCCGCTCGCCGACGCGCACACTGACAGGCGCGCGAGATACGCCACCGACGGCCGCTGTGAAAAGCCGTCGAGAGGCCGCGTGCTCCCCGTTCGACGCGCCGCCGTCCACGCGAAGGCTCAAAACGCTGGTTTATTTCACCTTCTGCAGTCGGTTGTCAGCTCGCGGACCTTCCTCGCCCCGAATCCAGAACAAACAGTCCCGTTTGACGTCGATGACGTCGCACGCACGCACAAGGGGGCGGGCCCGAAACCACGTCCGTCAGCCCGAAATGTCACCTCACCGCAGCCCCGCCCCCTCCCTTCCAGCCCCGCCCCGCCCCCTCCCCGGGCAACGTCACGCAATAGCTTGCAATAATTTCAACCACAATACATTTGCTTGAATAAAGACTAAGAATAATACATTTTATTCATTTTTATAGAGCAGTTTTCATTGCTAAAAGCAATCTCAAAGTGCTACAGAGCAAAAACAAGATCCAAATTAAAAAACAGGTTTAAAAAAAAAAACCTTGTTAAAAGAAAAAGTACAAAATTTAGGCGAATGCTTGTTTAAAGGGATAGTTCAGTGATTTTGAAGTGGGGTTGTACGAGTTACTTATGCATAGCTAATATGTTACCTCATGGAGATGGTGATCAGCGATGTCATTTATGGAGTTAGGAGGAGAAGTGGAAGTAGCGTAAGTCTATGCAAAAGTAACTCATACAACCCCACTTCAAAATCACTGAACTATCCCATTAAATAAAGAACACATTAGTACCTCATGTTTTCGCCACTGAGGGAAAAAGGTGGTTTAGTGTCTCTTAAGTATCAATTATTATTTTCTTCATTTTCTTAAGGTTGTTTTGTTGTTTTGCGTCACTTTGACGTCTCTTTGTGATCGTTTTTGGTCTGACTGTAGTTGTTCTGCATCTCTTCTTGTGGTCTCAATATTATCAAATTGCTTTCCACCCTCACTGAAATAATTTTAAACCAACATCAGTCATCATAACTAGAGCCCGACTGATATCGATATCGGCATCGCCGCCCCAAAAATCCATATTAGGGAGTTAAAGATTACCGATACAATACACCTGCCGATATACATTATGTATAAATCTATAGAAATATAAATTTTTTTAAATCTCTCAATGATTCCTAAGATGTCATTATCAAACCTTTTTGACAAAATGTAAGAGTCTTGATATTTTAGTTCAACCATAAACTTTATCATAAATGACTGTGAATTGAATTTTTTTTACAAATACAACCAAATACATAGAACTTGAATTAAGAAAAAACATTTATTTTAGATAAAATGTGAACATAAATGCACATTTGAAGGCTTGTATCAGTTGGCCCATAATATCGGTCCGACTCTAAACATATTGGCCGATACCAATATGTTTATGAAAGGCTAATATCGGCCGATATTATTGATGAATTGATATATCATTCAGGCTCTAATCATAACTATCAAAAATGTATTCATATTTACTACCACTGTGGTTTTCTAATGGGGAAAAATGATTCATAATCTAAAAGCTTAGGGGAATATTTTTGAGAATGAAAACTGGATAAATATAGAGTTCATGATTGAGCTGTAATTGTAATGGGATACAATTTTTTTAACAGGTTTCTATGAGTGTAAATCTTATCATTTAGACATAACATAGGAGCTACGGATAAAAATAAATACACAATTAGCAAACTTTATGCCACTTGCATTAACACGGCCAAAAATGATTTAAAAAAATGACCAAGATGAATGCACAAAGTTATGTTGGTAAAAAGAAAAGAACTGTAGTTTCCCTTACTTCTTTTCAGTACTGTGCCAAATCATGCCACAATCACCATTTAATTTAGCAAGTGAGTGCAATAACGTTGTAATGCTTTTTGAAATTTCCATTTTCTGAAGGACTTTAATTTAATGAATTAAATATGCAATTGGCCTAGGCCCTTTTTTTATTATTACGTGACAAACTTAAAAGCCTTGCACCTCAATATCTACAGAAGCATTGCCTACATAAAGATTTGTGTAAGTTTAATGGACACTTACTTTGAGGCAACAGCCAGACCATCTGTCATATGTAGCATCACTAGGAAAAACCTGAGAAAGACATCAATACATTATGGCAAAGGCTGGCAGATTCATCTGGTCATGTTAACCTGGTCCCCATGGGAAAAGAATTAGCTATAGATTATGTACAATATGTCATTTAAAATCAATATGAATTGACACATCCATGATTAACAACCACAAGATGAAATGCTTTAGAAAGGGTACGGATTATATTCCCTGTAAGGTTTTTACAAACTCACTTAGAAACTATCTTAAGTTGTTCATTGACAAAGTTGCTCAATCTCCAAAAGAAAACAGTGAACGTGATTCATTCAACAAGTTTATTCTTCTTACTCAAGAGTGAAACAAAACCGTTGACGATGAAGACGACGACGACCGTAACCGTTCTGAATATACCACACTTTACTCGACGTACAGTAAAGTCCATAAGTCAAATATCTCAGTAACTGCAGCTGTAGAAGAAAAAGCCCGTCAGGGAACAAACATCTACTTATATAACGAACACTGGCAATAAGCTCAACACCACCGCGGCATCGTGTCGACTCTGATGAGCAAAACGTGTCAACTTCGCAATACTCATGATTTTCTTTTTCTTTTCTTTTTCTCTAAATTGATCCAAATAAAGAATATTTTCAACAAAAGGCACAAAAAAAAAAGAAAAGAGGAACAGTTTGACATTCTGGGACATTCTTGCTTTCTTCGCCCCCCGAGTGTAAAATTAGAACATTGATGCGACTCGTGAAAAGGCAAGATTTGTGAGATTAGATTTGTGTTAAGTCGGCAAACCACCAGCCGAGCTCTCTCCACTGTTCAAAAGAGGAAAAGGAAACTAAAGCCAGTTTCAGAATGATACAAAATGTTTGGACACCATATTTAAAAAAGGGTCTCTAGCTTAGTGTTTTGTAACGTTGCAAGCGTGACGGCTCACTACGTTAGGGATCATTTCATGTTATTATATGTGAACAAAATGTTTATTTCATAAGGACAGTGAGGCAGAACACGACAGTCAAGATCATTAATGGGAAACACTGATGTAGTGAAATCAATATTATCCTAGCTCGGCAGAAGAAGAAAAAAAACGTGAAAAAGAGAATTTTCCCCAAAATGTGGAACTGTCCCTTTAACAAAAAAGGGACAATTTTATAAGCTCAGAGTTTTAGACGGAGGGTAAAGAAAAAGGGAGCAATGTGACTATTTCTGAATTGATCTAGAAATTAAATTAGGATGAGTTGGAGGGGGGGGGGGATGACTGGTCCAGATAGATGTTTAGGTGGAGACGTGAGACCCGGGGGACTAAAGTTTATTCTTTGTTCTCGTCTTCCTCCTCCACCACTTCTGTTGCCTCCACTCCTTCGTCCTCCTCTTTTTCTGCTTCCTGGTCGCCCTGTAAATCCTCTTCCCCGATTTCGTCGTGCACCACGTATCCCTCCTCCTCCCCCTCCTCGTCTCCAATTTCAAAACCATCCTCCTCTTCTTCCTGGGTCCCCTTCTCCTTCTCCTTCTCCTCTGCTGCCACCACTCCTTGCTCCTCCTCCATCTTTTCCTCCTCCTCCGCAGCCACCACCACCGCTGCTGCTGCTTCGCCCTCGGCCGCCTCCTGGCCGCCTGCGTCTCCCTCCGCCGCCGCAGGCCCGTCGTCTTTGAGCGGCGGCGCCTCTGTCTGCTCCGTCTGCTCCGTCTCACCGTCGGCCGTCTCGCTAGTTAACTCCAACTCGGACACGTCCATCACCATGGAGTCCTCTGCATCCACATCGTCCTGGTTACCAGTGAACGGATTTTCACCCTGACAGTGAAAGAACATTTATTTTAAGTATATTTTTCAAGCGTTCATCATCGAAGACATAATTGATATTCAGTTACTCTATAAAGAAATACAAATATGCCAAAAAAATATTATTAAAATCAGTCGTTGTCGCTAACTATAATAAATGTCAAATCAGGGGTGAAGGTTGAGGATTTTAACTCATCTTTATGGGAAGAGAATTACGAATACTTTATTAAACACAAAACATGTTACAAAGATTTTATCTTTATATGTATTTGTAAAGCAAATAATGCAGAAGAGAAGAGCACTAATATATTCAGAGAAAGTATTCGTACGATGCATCTCGGGCACACGACAGGACACTTCATACCTTGAGGTAGCTCTCCAGCTTCTTGCCGATGAGTTTGTGGTTGAGGATGCTGCGAGCGACGGACAGACTGGCCCTCTTGGACTGCTCCATCATCCCCTTGAATAAAAAGAGAGGAGAGTCGGTGTCAACCAGTGGACAGAAAACGGAAAAATCAACCATCGTCACACCACGTCATAAGTTTGTAATAGGCTTTTTTTATTGGTGCCTTCAGCACAGGACTTTTTTAAGGTTTTAAAATCGTTTAGCTTAAAGAAAAGGTTGGTTAGTATCGTGGGGACGATGCGCCGTTACCTTGCGGTTGTAGTTGTGGTCGGGAGACTTGACGTGTTTCTGTATCAGGTGCGGCTGCATGGGAATGAAGAGGTCACACGCTGCACAGTGAGCGGCTTCCACCTTCCTCATGAAGTGCTCCATACCGAGATCTACAAAGGGGCAAGACGTTATCTGCAATGAGCCGACACTTCACAGACAGACAGAGACAGATAGACTGATGCTTACCCCTGGTGAGGTCCTGCTCCTTGTACACCTGGCAGATGGCAGCACTGTGGTTTTCCAACTGGCTGACCCTCTGATCTGTCTTCTTAAATTTGTTCTGCAGGTAATCCTACGAAAACAAGGTAAAAACCCGTGGTCAAGTACCTCGCATGTGTTCACATACTTGAACAATAAATCAGATTCCGATTCGACTATGCTTGTGATATTAGTGACTCCAATGACTATCTCGGTCATGGTGAGATAAGCTTGTATTTCAAATAACCATAACCTTTCAACACGCACAAACCAACTTGACACATGCTGGGTTCCAGTCCTCTTATACCCTTAACTGAAAAAAATGATAGTTTTATAACAAAGTGAACCTTGTATAAGTTGAGGTTTCGTCAATTTGGGGCTTCGATGACACGTTCCTCAAAGCAAAAGACAATAGGCGGATTTTTTTGACCGGTAAAATTAGGATTTGGGGGAAAGGCCATTTTTTTATTTGCCCATATATTTTACTGCATTTACAACAAGTGC
Source organism: Scophthalmus maximus (assembly GCF_022379125.1). Lineage (NCBI taxonomy): Eukaryota > Metazoa > Chordata > Actinopteri > Pleuronectiformes > Scophthalmidae > Scophthalmus > Scophthalmus maximus. Next base: position 3,700,598 of record NC_061522.1, on the reverse strand, counting down.
ATCCCGTCCAATTCAAGCCGTGACATTAAAGTGTCTGGCTGCGATCGTGAGTGTGATGCGTGGCAAATCTCCCGTCACCTGTAGGAAGTCTGTCGTGGGCTTGGACAGTTGGCTGGAAAGGAACTTGAAGTGGTCCTTGTGGAAGCGGCTTTCCAGGTGAGTTTCCATTTCCTCCTTGTAGAACGAGCGGAACTTGCAAACTGAACACGCAAACATCACCCTGAGGAAAAATAACAATTTAGAGGGCTGGTCCAAACACCCACCAGAAAACTGCAGAGTTATAATGTGGGCGTCAGAAGTATTCATTCTGCCCTCTCACCTTTCCAGGAAGCCCCTTCTCTTTCTCATCTTTGGGTGCTTGTCTTGACCCTGGACCGGGGTCTGTTTGCCCGGTGACCTTTTCTCCTCTTCAGCGGCTGATCGTGAGCACCAGAGCAGAAGTTTAGACGTCTCAAGGTTTCCACGAGAGTCAAAATAGTACGAGACAAGTAGCTGATGTAGACGGACAAAGCAAAGCATGAAAAATAAAAATAAAAAAGTAGTTACTCACCTTTATTTCCATCTTCAGCAGGTTTCGTCTCCTGTGAAGAAAATGTCACATTGTTTATATAAAAGGAACTGAGTGCACACAGACTTTGACTCTAAAATATGTACTGTTATTTGGAATAATATATATATTTTTTTTTTCTTCTCTAAAATAGAGCTGCAACAGTTGATCGGTTAATCGATTAGTAATCAACTACTAAATGAATCGCTAACTATTTTGATAATCGATTAAAATTGTTTTTTTGATGAGAAAAAAAAGTCAAAATTCTCTGATTTCAGTTTCTTAAATAAGAATATTTTCTGGTTTCTTTGCTCCTTTGTGACAGTTAACTAAATATCTTTAGTGTGTGGACAAAACAAAACATCATCTTGGAGGTTTGAGAAACACAATCGACATATTTCACCATTTTATGGACCAAACAACTTGTCGATTAATCGAGAAAATAGTCGACAGATTAATAGATAATGAAAATAATCGTTGACCCCGAGAAATTATCTTGCAGCCCTTAGTGGTGGTCGGAGCCCCCAGGTTGGGAATCACTGCCATAAAAAGGATCTAATAGGTCGTGTTTCATCCTTAAATGTACTGCCCTCCTGTGGCAGCAGCGGGCCGTTGTCTCTGGAAGCCAGGTTGACTACCAGCAGTCGTCTCCTGTTATTTCAAGCACTGTTTGGAGATCAATAAGAGTTTCCTGTTAAATAACCTCCACTCACCTCAGCTGCAGTCTTTGGTTCGCTGCTGTCCCCGTTCTTTTCAGCTGGCACTGTGAAAACAAGAGCACATGAACATTAGACATGAAACACAACAAGAAACAAGACATACGCCGGAGCAACGAGGATTGTTTTGAGTATAACCGCGAGTCGTATTCTGGGAAGCACCTTGTGAAGTAACCACCGACGCTACGCTCTCCGTCTTGTTTATCTTCGACTCTGGTTCGTCGGCCTCAGTAAGTGTCTGTTTTCTCTTCTTCTGGACTTCACGCTGTGGCTTCACCTGCTACAGTCACAGGGGGGGGAAAATTAATCTAAATACATGTTGTGACCAAGGGAAAGAAAAAAAATTAAAGAAAAACAATACAACCAGAACTCATCATCATCACATCATCAATGAATTCTAGACTTCATGCTAGTCGAAGCCAATTAACTGACCTTCTCTGGGAATGTTCTCATTAATAGTGTTTTAGTCTTATCTTAAGACGGCCCGGGGTCGGGACAAAGGGCAAAAACAAAAATCTATAAAAGGAAATCAACATCCCCGCAGCTAAACAAGACAAAGAATGGGGCAGAGAGGGGTGTCGTTTGCATTTACTGTAAAAAACAAAAGAAAAGAGGTGAAGCTTTTCTGACCACTTTCAATAAGGGCAGGGTCGAGTATATATGAGCAAGTGATGTGTCAAATGTGTGTTGGCGGTTATTTGTGACGGGCACTAGCACTTTAGGCTCACTCGCCACTTGGTTGAGGATACAAAAATGGGGGGAGTCAGAAAGGGCTTAGATTTCGCCCGGTGTCTGAGGAGCTCTAATTTGGCTGGAGGTACTTACTTTGTTGAGGGGTCTCTTGCGGCCTCGCTGGCGGCCGGCCCGTGGGCCCCCTCCAAAGTCCCTCCCGGGGAAGTCGTGAGGCCCTTGGGCGGAACCCTGATGGAAGCCCCCACTCTCGGGGTACATGCGGTTGGACAGGAGGGATGGGAGCTTGCCTCTACCACCTCCTGGAGAGTGGCCGCGGTGAGACTGGCCACCACTGCCACCTCCCCTCCCACCGCCTAACAGGGTGGGGTCAGACCTGTGGCTTCCAAAACCTCCTCCAGCTCCTCGACCCCCAGCACTTCCACCCCTTCTGGGGGAACGTCGGCCTGCTCCAGCCCATCCTCCACTTCCAGAGCCTCCTCCCTGGCCACTGGTGAAGGACTCCCTCATACTCTGTCGCATTTTAGCGACTCCATAGGAAGAGGACGGGCTGTCAAAGCCTCCTCCTCCCCCTCCTAGCCCCATTCCCCCTCCGAAGCCCGAGCCTCCACGCTGACCCAACAGCAGACTGTCCCCACGGCCATCACTGTAACCATAGCTACCGCCGCCAGATCTGTAGAGATCTCGGGAGGAGGCGAGAGAGGAAGTGCGCGAGTCGTATGACTCGTACTGGTCAAACCTGCGGGAGGGAGGGAGGGAGAGGGTTGATAGAAAAGAGCAGAATGCAAGGGAGGCAGGGAGGGCAGTCAGGTTCGGATTTCTCCACCTGCTGTTCCTTCTCCTCCGTGGTCTCGCTTTCTCCGTTTCTTTTCGTGTCACTCCTCGGCTTCATTTCATAAAACCACATCAGATCAGAAATGAATGATCCAAAACAAAGTTATCCCCCTGCTTGTGGTCTTTTGTGATGTAGTAATGAATTTTCTCTCATTTATTCAGTTTCATCCAACCACAGTTTCTGTTGGCGCTTAAACAGTAACCTGCAGATAAGGGATATGCAGTTTTGTCACCAAAGTTCCTCGTTAAAAAGGACAAGCATGAACGTGGTCCATCAGAACCAGTGATGCACTGCAGTGCAACAGGGAAAACATCCTGGAAAGGGACTGGATTATAGTGAATACTGAAGAGGGGGGTTAAAATATATAACCTGGGTTTCCCCCCCAGGATTTGTAAATACAGTGGGCAACCTTCAGTAAACATTTGAGCTTGACAAAAGCGACACGTGAAAACTCATCACTGGTGCAACCTAAAGCCAGAACATGTGGTTAGGTCACGTGGAGGATGAGAGGGACAAAAAGTGTATGAAAAAGTAAAACAAGTCAAGACAAGAGTAAATGGTCAAGGGGTGCTACATAAAAGATGGACTGGCTTCATGTGCCGAGGATGTCAATCTCCAGCAGGGGGCGTGGCCATGCAACTGTTCACAACAGCATTTCTTCCCAGAAATCAGACAAACCCCCCCCAACATGAGCAAACAGGGGCTGGAGCGATCCAAGCTTCCTCAGATGCTGAGGCACTCAAACGCAGCCTTTGTGAGTAAGCTCGCCACCCGTTTCACCCCAAACAGGAGTCGAAGCGCACGATTTCACCAGGAAAGTGTGGGAGTGTAATAAGTATGAGCTAAAAGAGCCTGAATTCACTTGAGCAACCTCACTATTCTATACGTTTTCCAACCAAGTCAACTTGGGTCTTTGTTTGAAAATGTCAATAGATTTTTTTTTTTACAAAACTATGTTAAACCACAGGATCCAAACTAGGACAACCTAAATTTAACATTAGCATCATAAGGCCAGAGCATCTGACATCATCACAAAATGGGAATCAGGAGTTTTACTTTACTTTTTTTCAAATAATCTAAAAACGAGGAATACTTAACTGGTCAAATATTGTCCAGACATGATGTCAACACTCAGACAAAAAGCTGCCACTTCGTGACGGATAAATACATAGATATTAGTGCTGTCAACCGATTTAAAAAATATACACTAATCTATCGGACAACTTGCTGTGATTAATTGCGATTAATCGCATTTGTTTTTTATTTTTTAACTTGTTCAATATTTCACAATTACGCAAAGATTAACACGTTAATGTTGACAGTATTAATATATATATATTTAAGAAAAACACGAGTGGGAAATTGAATAGGCTTACTGACACGGATGTGTGGTCGTGGTGTCGGACTAATGAAGACAACATGGAATCAGAGGTAAGGAAAAAACTTTTCTTTACCTGTCACTCCGAGACCCCTTCAACCCTCCCTCCAACTGAGTGAGCATGTCCAGTCGCTGGTTGATCTTGGCAATGACTGCATCTGCATGTGTGCCCGTGGATGACAGCAGGGAGGATCCAGATAGACCTCTCTTCATTTGGCTGTGGCCGCTGTGACCACTGTGGCCGCCGCCGGCGCCTCCTCCACCTCCTCCTCCTCCATACCCCCCGAGCCCAGACATTGAGTCCTTATAGCCTCCACCATACAGGTCAAAGCCACCAGAACCTATGAGAGTGAGGAATTTAAATAAGTTAAGCCATTTTCAGGCACGAAAACCGGACAATGTTGGCAAAACTGGGTCCGGTCATTTTCCTGAAGATTGTTGTCGGTTTGTTTACAGTCATCGACACGCCCACTCGCTCACTGTGAATTCTAGGAAGATTTAAAAAATAAAAAAACAGTTCTATGTTCTCATATTTACTGGGGGATGGCGGAAAAGTTCTGGACAATGTCCCGTCTGACATTTACGTTATCACATACAGTGCCTCCATAGAAAATCTGAAAAATGTCCGAAAGCATCTTTGGTGTGACCACAACCAGGGTTGCACCGATACCGCCTTTTTTCAGACCAAGTACAAGTGCAAGTACTGACATTTAGCTACTTGCCGACGCCGAGTACTAATATGAGTACTTGTCCCTGCGCGAAAAGAAGAAATATACCTCGGAGTCAGGGCTTTCAATGTACTGTTAAGCTTGTGCTGGTGGTAGCATCAAATATTATGATCATCAGTGCCGGCTTTTTTGTTTTTGTAGTTTGCTCCAGAGGACGCTATGTCACCGTCGCGGTATCTGGTGCTGTAGTATCGGACAAGTGCGTAAACAAGTACGAGTGCGCGAGCAGAGTATCGGACCCGATACTGGTATCGGTGCATCCCTAACCACGACCACCGCCCTTAGCGTAGTCATGGATCTGTGTTTACGCCGCTGCACCTCTCGTCAAAATTTAGCCGATAAGAAAGGTGATGCTTCGTCAAATATCTGTCTCTCGTCTTCCATCCTAACTTGTGTCTGATGGGTGTTGGGCTGCAGCCCTACAAGTAGGACACAATGTTCCTGGAGTGTCTTCGTGCAGGAGCGTATCCACACATTGGCTTACCTCTGCTGCCCGACCCTCCACCTCCCCAACCGGAGTAACCTAGGAAAGAAGATGACAATAAAAAAAACTTAGTGATACTTGCAAATTGATATATAATACGTGCTGACAACACCGTTGGGCAAACACGAAAGACTTAATGGCTGTGTAGAGTCATTGCATTGATCCAAGTACGTTTCCCTTTTAGAGTCCTCGTGCAGAGGAAAAAACAAACAAGACTAACTACTCGAGTTAAAACGTCTTTGCTCAGGCGGCCATTTTACAGACAATCATTTAAAAGTCACGTAGTTTCCAGGTTGACTCCATTTTAACAGCATTAGCTTGCTAACTTTAGCGGAACGTCGGACACAAAACGCCACCGCCGAGCCCAACAATGGGCAACCCCGTGTTAGCATGTTAGCCCGGGCGCCGACGAAGCGGCTAACCTCGCCAGCTAGAAAATGGGTTCGTCAATGCTAGCGGGCGTGTTTCCTTGACAGTGAAATTTGTCAAATGTGATTATTGCCAGAATACGAGACGGGTATCAATCGTCGGTTGGCTCGCGCGTGTTTTGTGTTACGCTACAACGGGCGGCGGTGTGGCCGTCGCTTGCGGCAAGCTAGAAACAATAATTAGCACTAGCCCATAGCTTGCACGGTAACAAAGCATTGTAGCTAACCGGAAGCCCAATATGCGACTTCAAGACATTGTAAAAGGGAATCTGCGTCACATGAACCTTCACAAAACAGCAACCGGGGTGGTGTCTAAAGTACCAACGAGTGAGACTATTTACCGGAACCGTAGCCTCGATCCATGATAATTCCGTGCGCCGTTCAGAAAATATGACCCGTCTCGAGTAGGGAGGGATCCAGCTGCTGTGACGCCCGTGACGTGACGACAACGGCGGCGGCAGCAGAGCGGACTTCTTCTTCGCCCCCTTCACTTCTTCTTCTTCTTCTTCTTCTCATTGATTTAGGGCAGTTGGCTTCAGCCTATTGGTGCATTACCGCCACCTACTGCTCCGACAATTAAAACTCCCCCACAAACAACCAAACTATATAATAATAAGAATAATTTTATTCATACAACACCTTTCAGAAGAAGCTTCCACAAAAACATACAAATCACAGACAATTAAAATCAGCAATGGAATGATATCTATGAGTGTATTCAATTTGGGGTAAAAAATAAAATGGTGGATAGAAAGTTGCCAATAGAGTCTGTGTTGGAGAATAATATTTCACAAATGAGTTGTGATTGGAGGCTCTACAGCTCTTCCCCAGAAAATTACAAAGACTGTGATGAACTACGACCGAGAGTCGTGACAACGGAAGTCCAAAATATTTGTGCGTCACCATGACTCACGTAGACGTCAAATAGTTCCCGGAAGTTCTTGGCGCGTAATTCGAATCCATTATTCAGGGCGACAGAAACGCGACTTTTGGTAATTAGTAGTCGATTGATGTATCGATTTATATTAAAGCAGACCGACATGTCGACGTAGTTACTCTCTCTCTCTCAAAGGCCTCTGAATACAACCACTTGTATTGCACAGCGATGCTCCATCCACAAGAGGGCGACGATGGACACATACTGTATGGAGCTACACACAAGAAGAAAATAATGACAGCTTCAGCAACTTCAGGGTGAGTGTGTGTGTGTGTGTGTGTGTGTTCACAAAGTTGAGTTCACAGTCCCGAGCATGAACTCAGAATAAGACTCCCACCTTCAAAATACTTAAAGATGCAAATCTTGTGTAATATAGGCAGATTTTTTTTAATTAACCCCCCCACACACACACAACAGGACATCATTAGGGAGAGGGTTTGACATATCTCAGGATGTCAAAGTAAAAGCATGAGAGAGATAGAAGGCATTCCCTAACCTCGCCTGAGAATAAGAGTCTCACCTTCAAAATAAGATTCTCACCTTCAAAATAAGACTCACAACAAAAGAGAAGAAGAGATGTTTGGGACAATATGAAGAAGTGGGCTGGATTTTAATACACACACACACACACACACACACACACACACACACACACACACACACACACACACACACACACACAGAGCACAACAAAGTTCCAACTGTCGTGACAGTCAACAGCTGGCAGGAGTCTCTCTCTCTCCCCCAGCCTCCCCGTGTCTCTCTACCCCTCTCTCTCTCTCTCCCTCCCTCTCTTTCTCTCGACCCCCCCCTCTCTCTCTCTCTTGGTGTCTTTCCACCTCTCTCTCTCTCTCTTTCTCTCTCTCTCGCCCCCTCCCCCAGGCATCCCTCCTCTCCCTCCCTCCCCTCTCTCTCTCTCTCTCTCCACCCTCCCTCTCTCTCTCTCTCTCTTTCTCCCCCCGACATCCCTCCTCTTCCCTCCTCTCCCACCCTCTCTCTCTCTCTCCCTCCTCCCTCCTCTTCCCTCCCTCTCTCTCTCTCTCTCTCTCTCCCTCCCTCTCTCTCCCCCCCAGACATCCCTCTCTCTCTCCCTCTTCCCTCCCCCCGACATCCCTCCTCCTCCCTCCTCTTCCCTCTCTCTCTCTCTCTCCATTCCCTCTCTCTCTCCACCATCCCTCTCTCTCTCTCCCCCCCAGACATCCCTCCTCCTCCCTCCTCTTCCCTCTCTCTCTCTCTCTCCATTCCCTCTCTCTCTCCACCATCCCTCTCCCTCTCTCCCCCCCAGACATCCCTCCTCTCTCTCCTCTTCCCTCCCTCTCTCTCTCTCCCTCTCTCTCCCTCCCTCTCTCTCTCCACCATCCCTCTCCCTCTCTCCCCCCCAGACATCCCTCCTCTCTCTCCTCTTCCCTCCCTCTCTCTCTCTCTCTCCCTCCCTCTCTCTCTCCACCATCCCTCTCTCTCTCTCCCCCCCCAGACATCCCTCCTCTTCCCTCCTCTTCCCTCCCTCTCTCCCTCTCTCTCTCTCTCTCTCTCTCTCTCTCTCTCCCTCCCTCTCTCTCTCCACCATCCCTCTCTCTCTCCCCCCCAGACATCCCTCCTCTCTCTCCTCTTCCCTCCCTCTCTCTCTCTCTCTCTCTCTCTCTCTCCCTCCCTCTCTCTCTCCACCATCCCTCTCTCTCTCCCCCCCAGACATCCCTCCTCCTCCCTCCTCCTCCCTCCTCTTCCCTCCTCTCTGCAGCTGGAGGCTCAGTTGACCAGCGTCGCAACCGAGCGATGCGCCTCCAGCAGAAGAAGCTCTTCACCTTGGCGCGGCGTGTCTGATTTCCACCTCGCAGCTCACTCCCTCACGTCTGACTGACATCCACTTGTGTTCCCCAGCACCCGCGTCAGTCTAATTTCGAGGGGGAAACTTCCAACAAGACAAGGTTTTCGATTTGCATATCCGAGAACTGATCTCTCGCAACAGGCATCTGTTTCCTCTTCTTCCCTCTCTTGGATCGATCCGCTGCACGGTGGAGGATCTGCTTACGACATAACCGATTTCCTTCATTTTCTGAAGACGAGCCAGTGTCAGCTGATAACGCGATCGAAGAGGATGATGTGGGAAGCGCCGGACAAACTCGTCTGATTCTGGTCAAGTGTGTCCTCGGTTCGTGTGTCGTGGAGGATCGAGAGCATCTCCAGGTCTAACAGGGAGCAGAGGAGGCTGACTGACTGTCCACGGGCTGTTATAAGGTAGGCCCACCAATACTAACGAGGTTTTGACCTTGTTCTCATGTGATTCATCTAAACTAGTAACTCATTCATTAATTCATTAATTAATTGCCCAGCCAATTAAAAGTACAATTTTAATAATTGCTGATTCCGGCTTCTTATATCTGAGAGTTTGTTGCTTTTGTTTGTTCTATGTAAAAGTGAACAAAAAAAATCTTTTTTTGGTATCAACTTTCTCATATTTGACAGAAACATTTGAAAATGTCACCCAGGGAAATGTATTCTCTGACATTTAACGGACAATCAACAACAATCAACAAATTTAAAAATATAAGCAACTGATTAATAGTTAATGAAAATAGTTGTTAGCCGCACAGATCCAGTTCCGTTCTCCTTTTCCACTATGCTCGTCTCAGATATGGAGCTCCTCAGGGATCTATGCTGAGCCCACTGTAAATCCCCTTACATGTATTTCTGCTCAGTGATAACACCTTTTAAGAAATGGTAGAGTGAAGTTGCTGAGTGGATGGAAGGCTCTTATGGAGGAGTCAAGGTGGATGGGTGAGTGTACAAAAGGCAACCTTACTTCACTTGTTTCCCCTAAGGTAGGGGGCATGTATTGATTTTATGGAGGAGGCAGGGTAGAAGGATCTCATGGAGGATACAGGGTTAATCGACGGATCTCATGGAGGAGTATACAGTGGATGGATCTCATGTAGGAGGTAGGGTGGATGGATGGGTCTTATGGAGGAGTATAGGGTGGATGGATGGATGGATCTCAGGGAGGAGGTAGGGTGGATGGATGGATGGATCTCAGGGAGGAGGTAGGGTAGATGGATGGATGGATGGATGGATGGATCTCATGGAGGAATAGGGTGGATGGATGGATGGATGGATCTCATGGAGGAGGTAGATGGATGGATGGATGGATCTCATGGAGGAGGTAGGTTAGATGGATGGATCTAATGGAGGAGTATAGGGTATTTGATGGATGGATCTCATGGAGGAGTATAGGGTGGATGATGGATGGATCTCATGGAGGAGTATAGGGTGGATGGATGGATCTCATTGAGGAGGGAGGGTGGATAGAAGGGTCTTATAGAGGAGGTAAGATGGATGGATTGGTCTCATGGAAGAGGCAGGGTGGATGGATGAGTGTACAAGACGTTTGAGTTTGACGGGTTCACTTCAAAAGGCAACCTTACTTCCCTTGTTTCCCCTCCCAACAGTTTGGGTCATGAAATCCCAGAAGTCTTCCACTCCCATGACACCAATCATGACGCCTCATCCTCCCTAAAGGACGTCACGCCTCCGCATCAGAAAAAAAACTTCCTCACTCCAGCTGCACTGATTTTCATGCTTTCACTCAGACTTACACTCCACGGAGTCCCAATAGGCAGGGCAGTTTTTTTTGGGGGGGGGGGGCGGTGCACTACACTACCACTCAAACTCCTTACTGATTTTTCTCTGATGCATCATGGTGGCCAGGGCGAAGAGCTTTTCGGAATGTGGGGTTTTCACGTGACGGCAGTAATGTGCACGTTGCAGACTCGTTGCATCATGCTGTTCTCTGAAGGTTTGAACAGACGCTCATGGATGGTTTTTTTGTTTTTTTGTGAAAAGGCCCAGAGCCAAGCAAACTCCTTTCCTGTTGTTGTTGGGTGTGTCTGCTTTAAAGCCCCTTTTCCACCCACACTGTCTGTTGCAGGGTGGGAGTGCTACTCATACATATGGCATACTGTATGTACGTACGTATGTGTGTGTGTGTGTGTGTATGTACGTACGTATGTGTGTGTGTGTGTGTGTGTGTGTGTGTGTGTGTGTAAAGGAAGGAAGCTCGGAAACACTGATTGAGGAGAAATAAGAATGGAAGGAGAGTGCGAATAAGGTGAAGGCAAGAGAGAGAGAGAGTGAAGGAATGAAAAAAAGGTAAAAAAGAAAGAATCATGTTCAGGAAGAAGGGAGTGGAGGTAGCCAACGAAACAAAGCAGGCAAAAGAAAGTTAAAGGATGAAGAAAAAGAGAAATGACAACAAAAACCAAAAAAAAAAAAAAAGTACTTTAGAAAAGAAAAGAATGGCATATAAAGGATTAAAGAAGTTGGAAAAGAAATAGGCAAAGTAGGTAAATTACAGCACAAATAAAGAAGAGACAAGAATAGAAAAATGAAATGAAAAATGTCAACAAGGGAAGAAAGATATACAGCAGGTGAAGGAAGTCGGAGAAAGAAAAAGAAGAATGTGTAAGAAAAAAGGAAGTAAAGTAAGAAATAGGCACAAAGGACACAGGGAATAAAAGTGGCAGAGAAATAAGGAGGATAGGAAACGAAGGGGAGTAAGTGAAGAATGAAAAAAAAGGAGGTATGGCAGAAGGGAAAAGAGAGAGGAAGAAAAAAACGGAAAAAAACCTGAAGGAAACGGGCAACAAGAAGGAATGAGAACCAGGAAGGACAGAAAAGCGAAGGGGGGGGGGAGGGAGGAAGAAAGAGGTGACAGATGATTAAAAGAAAAAATCAAGGTGAGGTGGAAGGAAGCACGTCGCAGAGAGAGAAACTCCACCCAAACTGATGGACCTGTGATGACCCTCCTCCTCCTCCTCGTTCATCACTCTCCTCCTCCTCGTCCTCCTCCTCAGACCTCCAGCTCCCCCCCCCCCCCCCCCCCCCCACACACACACACACTGAGGTCCGCTGTGTGGCTGGTGGCCTGGACCCTCATGCTGTATCCCTTCTCTTTCCCTGCTGTTTGTATACGGTGGGTTCAGCGGGTTCAGACCAGCCATAAAAGCTCCACTCCCCCCTCGTTTCTCCCCTGCGGCACAGGCAGGAGTTAGCAGGCTTCATCTGGGACGAGGAGGAGGAGGAGGAGGAGGAGGAGGAAGAGGCCTCCCCTGGTTCTCCTCCTCAACGTTTTGACTTTATTTTCTCCTCTCCTCGCCTCTGGCTCGTTGGCGGGTTGCGGTATCCATTTTTGGGCCCAGCCCTGGACCAGACATTCATTTTTCTCCTCTTAGTTTCTAACCGCTAACTAACCACTGGCTCCCTACATCCCCCCCCCATCCTCCCCCCACCCTCCTCTTCCTCCCCCTCCTCCTCCTCAGTCTCAGGAATGTCTTATTCACCTCCTCTCTCTCTGCCGTCCTCCTCTGACTCTTACATTGCTAACAGCTCGCCGGCATCTGTGCCAACATCTGCAAATGGACGGATGAACGTACACACACACACACACACACGCACACACATGCACACACGCACACGCACACACACACACGCTGCGAGCGCAGATATCGTTAACATTGTCAACATGCCGACGCAGTTCAGCAGTGACACAGTCACACGCACACACACATTTGGACACACAAAAAAAGACCCCCCCCACACACACACACACACACAGACACAGTATATGCCGACCACCTGCGAGGGTACACACACACACACACACACATCCATAAACCTCCCTTTTCTTCTCCCTCTCTTTCCCGTTATCCTCCTGAGAGCACAGCGCCGGGGCCTTCACTTCCAAACCAAACATAGACCAAATTCCGCAAACCCCACCCCAACACCCCCTCCCCTCCATCGCCCCCCTCCCCTCCATCACCCTCTCTCCCCTCGCTACCTCTCTCTCTCTCTCTCTCTCTCTTTCTGCTATTTCTTTTAGAGTTTGAGAAGGGAAAAGAGCCCGACAGAGAGGGAGTGAACCACGGAGCGAAGAAACAGAGAAAAACTGGATAAAGAATAAAAGAATTTTTTTTAAAGTCCTGGCAAAGTTGTGAGTAAGGATCGTAGAGAGGGATCGAGTGGCAGACGAGGTCGTTAAGGGATCAGAACATTGACTTCCTCAGTGTTCCACTGGTCCATCCAGGGGCGTGGCACCAAATTCTGGGCCCTATACATGAGCAGTCTCTGTGGGGCCCCCGCAGCTATGATGCTGATTCCTTCATGATACTGTGTGTGTGTGTGTGTGTGTGTGTGTTCTAATAGTAACTACCTAACTCCTACTGTATTTAGTGCTTCGCCCGTGGGTCCATCGATGTAGTACCACGATGGACAGACTGTCATCTTATTCCTCCCCCCTGTTCAGCTCCCTTGAGGATCGCTATCTGGTGTCATACGTAATCTGATACATATCTCATCAAATACTCAGGTAGTCCGTAAAGAACGAGTGAAGTCGTCATATCACGACAAGAATGAAGCCGTGGTTTGATGAATCCAGCCAAAGTCCTCCTGCATAAAAATGAGGAGAATTGCGTCCGGTTCTCTTGAAGTCAAACCAACGCCGTCTTTCCCGACCTGTGACCCATTCTCCTTGCGTTTTTGTGCCCCCGTACCCGTGGGGTGGGCCAGTTGGTTGTAAATGTTCGACAATGGAAGTGATGACGAAACAGTTCATGAGACGACTTGCAAGCAGAGCAACAATCCCTTTAGCCAGATATTGTCCTGAACTTTGCCGTGCGCACGAGTAACTTTATTCATTGCGTAATTTTTGTAATGCTTATTCTCTTTCCGTTTATCCGTCTGTTTTGTCAAGATTCAACCTCGCATAGCCTCAGCTATACTTCACCTTGGGCCTGGGTGATATGGAAAAAAGTCTTATCACGATAATGTTTTTTCATATCGATCGATATCTAAGGGATCACGATATAACTTGACCTGGCTGTAACTCTATTCCAGCCACACGATTGGTTCGGCACGGCGCTATTCTCATTATCATTGGCTGTTCCTGTTGTCTGTCAAAACATGGATGGAATTAGTCCTATTGAAGTTCTATTGACCGTGTCTTATATTTCTATCGAGGAAAAGTTATTTTGTGATAATTATCTTTATCGTTTTATCGCCCAGCCCTACTTCACATATATCTAGATTGAATCGTTAGGGTTCTTTGTCAGCCAAAGTCCTAATGGTTTTTAAAGGTAATGGAGGAAGCTGCAGCATCTATTTCACCAGTGCAGCGGCTTCTCCTGCCTCCCACGTGCTCGGCGGCAGGATGGGGAAGCGTCAAGGTGGTGTGAGCCGGAGGGCCGCTGCGAGAAATGCTGTTTTTCAAATGGCATTGTACAGTAACGCCCCTGTACACAGAGACCCTCGACTACCAGTTCCACGGGACTCGTAATGCCAGTTAGCATTAAAATGTCATTGATCCTTCCTGCTCAACTCTCCGCTGACTTTTTTCCAGCTCATTACTCTGTAATTTGATGGAGCCTTTTTCCCTTTCTCTCCCTCTTTGTTTCCCCACCGAGAATGAGGGGAACGGCCTACAGTACAGCTGGGACTGGTTATTATTTACTGACTTGGCACAGACACACGCGCGCGCACAGACACACACACACACACACACACACACACACACACACACACACACACCGTGGAAACAAATTGGGTGAATCTGCTCCGCACGTAGGAATGTGAGGCGCATGTGTTTGTGTGTTTTAGGTCTGGATGACAGAGCCGAGGGAATGAAAGAAGGACGTAGAGAGAGAGAAAGAAAGGGGGGAAGAAAAAGGAAAAACGGAAAGAAGAAGAAAAATAGAGAAGACAGAGAGGGGAGAACGAGCAATAGAGTTGGAGTCCTGGGCTCTCTGTCACCGTGACAGACTTTGTGTCTCTCTTCAGCGACTCGCCCCCTTCCTCTCTCTGTCCGTCACTTGCCCATATTCCTTCCCTCCTTTCTTCCTCTCCGTCTTCACGCTTTCTCATCGGACCTCTCCTTCATCCTCTCTCTCGATCTCTACTCCTTCTCTCTCCCTGCCTCAGTCCTCGGAGGGCGGCGGCGGATGAAAGGATCGGGGGGGGGGGGGGGGGGGGGGGGGGGGGGGGAAGCAGAGAGGAAAAGTCAAGAGGTTTCTGTGTTGACCTTGTCCCGCTGCCAAACGGTTGGATGGTGGTGGTGTAGGGGATTAATGGGGGGGGGGGGGGGGGGGGAGACTGGGAGATCTACTTCCAAGCAAGAAAAAGAATTAGGAGAGAGAAAGTCACGGTGGGAGAATGAGACAGGGAAAGACAATTGTTGATTCAGAAGCTCAAAGGGTGGGATGAAAATCAACAAATTCAAATTAGTTGTGCTGATTTATATGTATAAACTTTTCTCCTGACCTTTATGGAGCTGCGACTGTTAATCGATTAGTAATCGACTACTAGATTAATCGCCGACTGTTTTGATAATCGATTAATCGGTTCAAGTAGTTTTTATGAAGAAAAAAAAGTCCAAAAAACTCTGTTTCTGAAATGTGAATATCTTCTGGTTTCTCTGCTCCTCTGTGACAGTGCAAACAAAAACATCATTTCTTGGAGTTTTGGGGAGACACGGTTGTCATATTTCACCACTTAATGAACCAAACAACGAATCGATTAATCGAGAAAACAATGGACAGACTACTCGATAATGAAAATGACCGTCAGTTGCAGCCCTAGACCTTCATAACATGGACTTTTGCTTTGGGAAAATAACCGTTGAACCACGTGGAAGTGGCTTTCAAAGGACTAACAGTTTTTGGGCCGTTAGAAGGCAGCACGACGTAAATGTGGGAGCGCAACTCTGAGATGTTGCCTCTCATTTGAAACTGGGAGGAAACGATCCTCATCCAGTGGACGAGGATCGACACGCGCAAAGGCCTGGAGCTGCGTTTCTGGCCAGGTATTCGTAACGGCGCCGTTCCGTTTCCGACCTGCGCTTTCTTGTCGCGCAGAGGTCAGACGGCCTGAATGTCGACGCGCAACAATCGCTGGAATGAACTCCTCAGAAACATCCACGCGGGTCCGATCTCATTATTTCTGTTCTGCTGCCACACAAACAGGACTCAGCCGCGGTAAAAGAATGAAAGTGCAATAGCTAACTGTGCAATATTTATATTTAGTCTCCATGTGCAACCATTGCTACTGCTCTGTATATGGTATTTTATATACCTTTAGTTTTTTTTATTTATTGTAATTTTTTTTGTTAAATTTTGTACGTACTAACCCTTTTTTGTAAATTTCTTCATATATTCTTCTGTCCACTTTGCTGCCGTAATACCCAAATTTCCCCATTGTGGGACGAATAGATCTATATCTATCTAATATATATATATATATATATATGTTATCTTATCTTCATATTCAGTACAGTTATGACAACACCCTTACAAGTCATACGCAGCCAGTTGCGTCTTAACTTAACTTTGTTTGAACTGAGAGTGTCATGTTGGGGGGGGGGGGGGTCTGGATAGAACTTTTTTCTTCCCCCCCCCCAGAGTCTAAGAATGAAATAATCCCCGCTCTGAGAGACTACTCGCCCACTCCTCCTCCCTTGACAGCTGCCACCACTCCCCTCCCTAAGTGGTGGAGACGCCAGCGTCAGCGCCAGAGAGACACTGCAGGCTCCGCCGGTGGCGATTGCAGCCGCGCTCTGCAGAGTTGCATCACTTAGCGCTGCCGAGACGCAAGAGGAAGAGAGGGAGAGAGAGGGAGAGGAAGAGAGAGAGAGGGAGAGAGGGAGAGAGAGGAAGAGAGGGAGAGAGAGGAAGAGAGGGAGAGAGAGAGAGAGAGAGAGAGAGAGAGAGAGAGGATAATACTGGGACAAATGAGGAGAGGGTGGGAGCCCACGTCTGACTCCCACAGTTTCCCTCCCAGTTGTTGCCGTCTTCAGCCACCGTCTCTCCCCATATGATGCTTTCCCCCGAGGAAACTCCCTCCCCCCCCCCCCCCCCACCCCTCCCCCTGAACGCCGCCATAAAGGGCCTGCTGTGAATCACGGCTGACATCACGTAAAACACATTGGTCCGACACATTCCGCAAGTTGTGAACACTGACAGTAAATTGCCCCTTTTCCCCGCGGGGGCGGGGGCGGCGGCGGCGGCGGGTTTGTTTTTGTTTGGTGAGTATGAAACACGATCGGGCCATTAGTGTTCTGGACCACGTTGGGAGTCTCGGTCGCATTGCGCCATTTGAAAAAAATAAATAAAAACTTGTATTGTCAACTCTTCTTTTTTCCACTCCGGTATGATTGTTTTTCCTCCTCGTCTTGTCCCAGATCCTCCGTGTCCCGAGGATCCCTGCCTCCGCTCGTTGTTTTCGTCCGCCGCCGCTCGAGCAGGTGTCCACTTTCAGGCCAATTCCAGGCATTTCCCATGAATTCTCATCACCGCCCGCCCCCCGCCCCCCCCCCACACCCTCCTCCCCGTCTCTCTGCACGCCTCGGAGTCACAAAAACAAAGTGTCCTGCCATCGTTTGCTGTTGCAGCAGCGTTGCATGACGCCTTATAAGGATGATGGAAAGATCAAAGGATGCAACCCCTTAAAAAAAGAAAAACCCAACTCAGACTGACATCATTCCTGGAGTGATGGACTGTGTCTCGCGTCGCCCCTTCCTCCCTCCCCACGCCCCTCTGGAAGTTTCTCGAACCCCCTTAAAGACCAACTTTTAAAAACTTTGTTCCCCGGTCCTGCCCTCCGGAGATCACGGGAGATGCCGTCTCCTCGGCTTTACGCTTCGTCCTCCCCGTTCATTTACGTTTCCTCTGTTCAGAAGAGGAAGGGGACCCCGAGGGGGAAAGAGGAGGAAAATTAAAATGTGTGTCATAACGCACATAGGCGAGCGGCGGACGGCCTGGAGTCGGGAGTTGCCTCGGCCGAACAAATCTCCTTTGACAGAATGGCATGGCATGGATACAAAAAAAAGAGAGAAAAATGGAGAGAGAAGAAAAAAGGAGTGGGAGGTGCAGAGGGGAGGAGAACGGGAGAGGTATGCTCTGCTGGAGGACTGGGAGAGGAAAACCACAGGAAGGAGCGAGAGGGAGGGAAGTAGAGAGAGACGGGAGTAAAAAAACAAAAAAAAGCAGGGAGAAAAGAGGCCAGATCAGGGCGCCGTGGAAGCAAAGGTTTCCTGCGAGAGGGGGAAGAGTGTGTGTGTGTGTGTGTGTGTGAATATTTTGAGTTTCTCGTGCGTCTCTGCTGGAAATCCTCACTTCCGCAGAGAGAGTTGACGTATCAGAAGGTTAAAGACACCCAGTGCACAGACCGTGGATGCGGCCGAAGGTCAACAGAGCAGATGGAGACCCCTGCAGCGCCGCGGGTCTGTGCAGAACGACGTGCGTGAACGTGCTCCGGGTACAACTGGGCACGGGGTTGCGAACGCTCGTGCGCGTTGACGCACGCCGCCTGTGGCGCGTCGCGCTTCCCTCTGTGAGGGCTGACACCTCTGGATTGTCCTCAAAGGACGGATTGAGGGTTTCAAGATTTAAGTTAAGGTTATTTGGATGAATTCAAAGGGCGGGGCTGGTCGTTTTAGTTGAGGCTGGGTGGCGGGGGGGTGGCAAGGGAGCGCATTATATCATAGGAGGCCAGAGAAAATGTGTGCGTCGTGCGAGTGCGCACAAGTACACGTGTTTGTGTGCAAAGTGTGTGAGCGGCCGGAGTGCGTGTTTTGCTTGGCAGGAGGGGGGGATCCATAAGAGGGTCCGGGCACGCTGCCCAAACGCAGGTCATGGAGGGAAACGAGGGGTGGGGCGGGGGGGGGGAGCCGCTGGAGAGGTGTGTGTGTGTGTGTGGGGGGGGGGGCTCACATGTGGTTACGGGTCCTGCGCATGTCTGGTGTTGCTTGAAGCTTTGCATGCGTGCAGGGATACATATGGTCCTGTATGTGCATGCCTCCACAATACCTCCAAATAGCGAGAGAGTGTGTGCGTGTGTGTGCGTGCGTGTGCGTGCGTGTGCGTACGTGTGTGCGTGCGTGTGTGTGCGAGAGGAGTCAGCGAGGTTGCTGTGGAATGTGAGACCAGTGTGGTGAGGTAGCTGGCAGGGCCGGCCGAGGGAACCTAAACACTGACTTCATTGTGGCTTAGCTCCTGCCTCATATTATGTCGGGGATCCTGTCGGTGATTGTGGGAAGAACTTGTGGCGACGGCGAAGTTTTGGAAGTCGAGGAGGTGTAGTACAGAGAGTAGCTGGAGCGTTGCCCGTGTGAATCCGGTTTGGGGAAAGTGAATCAAGAAAGGCCCCTTGCTGTCGGCCACCATTGTGGAGCCAATCGGCGAGGGAGAGCCGGTCGAGGTCCTGCAGTTGTGTCACTAATCTACAACCCCTGCGTCTGGCGCCGGTGAGGAGGTCGGCTAAAAGACAAGCACTGGAAGAAGAAGAAAAAACTCCTGTAACGAAAAGCAGATACCTGGAAACACGTCTGGACCATTTAGAGTCCACGCTCTGCACTTTGTGTGTGAGGTCGCAAGTGCTGAATGTAAAAAGTCTCGCAGACAAATTTGTTTCCAGACTCCGGCTAAATGAAGAGTTGGACATATTTGAGAAACATAGGATAGTTTGCTTTCGGAAGCAGGATCCAGGAGGTGATTAGCTTAGCTTAGCATAAACACTTGAAGTAAGGAAAAAACAGCTAGCTGTCCAAAGTTTTAAAAATCTGATTTTGACATCAGATATCAGTCGAATACCAAATCAAATAGCTAACTCCCATGTGCCTGTTCATTGCCATGTGTCAGCCGTGACCCATACATTTAGCTAAGTGGAGAGCTAGCATAGCACGGAGAGAGCCTAAAACAAAGTGTCAGAAGTCTGGAGGTATTTCATACATGCTACGTCACCAACTTCTTTAGCATACGGCTAATTCGTTAAACACAGTGTTGGTGACGGTACGCAGTGTCCAGAGCCCAGGTATCAGTATCAGAATCAGGACTGAAAAATAAAGACATATGCCTGCCAACAGCTCTAAAGCTAGCGCCAACGTAGAGGTTTGGATGACCTGTACGCCAACGGATATGTTGAAAGGGTGCGTTGGGAGCTTTTTGGAGAGGTTCGTTTTCCAACGATTTCCTGGTGCATGGTCTGACTCACCGCCTGTAGGCCCTGGACGCCCTGTGATTGGCTTGAAAGAAATACAAACAAGCCAGCACGAGTGTTTTTCTTCCCCCCCTGTAGTAGAATGATTGTGGCTTCAGGCAGACAATTCTCCAGCACTGACTGAGAGCCGTGGGGATGCGACGCCGTGCAAGGTTACTTGGCGAATAGAACAGCCAGCTGTCATATTTTTCCCACGCTGTTGGTATAGATTTTTTGGTAACTGTGGCGCCCCCTACTGGTCAGGCTGGAAATCATTTTAGGGGGCCTGTCCCCAACCAAAGCTTGAGCATATCTTTCCATGATGAGTGGACGAATTCTCAAAGAGTTATGTTTGCCAAGCCCCGCCCTTTGGGAAGATATTATGCCGAATGGCGACCATGTTGTTTTTCGACCGGTTTGCAGAAAGTTTGGTGAAAAGTTTGGTGAAAATCCAAAAGGTTCGTTCGAGCTTATAGTTTGTGTTCGGCTAAAGCCTTGATCCCTTCCCATGACCTTGACCGTTGAAGAAAAAAATCAAAAGTGCATGTTCGTGCATGACCCTAACGCCAATCAGTAAGTTGAGAGTTATTGCTCTGACGGATCATCACCGATTGCGATACACCTGCTCACTTCTTGTGTAATTCATTTTCTGGCAGACAAACTATCAGTAGATCTTTGACATTTCAATGCAGTTTCTATTTCTAATTGATTTTCAGGCAGATCTGACAAACTGGTGGACGTGTGTCAGTCGGGGGCATACCGTAAGCCTCAGTGGCTCCTGCTATTTCCAGAATCTAGATTTACAAAAAGACGGCGAGTGATGCTAAACCGACTGAGGGTGCTCTCGAAATAAACAAGCAGATGACTGAGGAAGCTGTGGGCAGCTCTCAGGTGTCCAAAAAATTGTAATCGTGTGACTGAAGGAGTGGAGAGTTACTGAAAAACATGTGCGTGTGTCAAAGCTCCCAGCAGCTGTGAAGCATTTCCCTGCAGGTTCGGTCCACTTCACTGCAGAGTTTTCCGCCGCTGGCTTCCTACTGTGAGATTTTTTTCTTCTTCCCCTGAAACAAATATCTGGATCTTGAGTCACTCGGTCTCAACGAGAACTTACGAGTCGAGCCGCGGACCGACCAGGGAAAGCTGTTTTTCTTTTTCTTTTTTCTTCGTCTCATGCTCTTACCCAGGGTATCATATCGCCACGGGTGGAAAACTACTGCAAAAGAAAAGCTCGGTTAGGCCCTTTAGCGAAGGCGGACCACAGCAATGCAGAGGATCACAATAACGAGGCCGCACCATAATGCTTCTCAGAGGTTTTCCCCTCAGGAACAGAGTGACAAATAAAATTCACAGCACAGCATATGGCTCTCCCAATTATTGTCAAATTGACAGGATGAATACTGGACTAATAACTGACTACAGCTACATCTGAGTCGGAGTGAATGAATATAGCAGGAGTCTTTATTTGAGAAAATGTCTTAATAAATGAAACGCCTTGTGCATAATTGTGAATGTAAAATGTTCACACCAAGGAACAACACGTTCATTGGAGTTACAGCTCGTGATGCCCAGGAGGCTATACAAGCCTTTTCTCTTCCTCTGCCTGATTATTCGATAGAACACGATAGGCGTGTGTGGCGGCGCAGACACATTCTGGCTCTATCACAGTAGGAAAAGTGCATGTGTTACCAATAACATGGAGGATGGCTGGGCCCCGTTCAAGGGTTCCAGTAAGACGGGACAGCGAGCCAGCGCGGTCGCTGCCAGCACCCTGAAACTGAAACTAAAAGGAATTTCGTCTGTCATCAATTTTATTATTTACACATGTGAAAACCCCCCCCCCCCCCCCCCCCCCCCCCCCCCCCCACGGTGACATTCATTCTTTATATTTGAGTGTCACATTACTCCACAAGGTATATTTTGGTGTTAAATGCTAGTGCTCATTATATGTGACATACCCAATGCTATAGAAATAATGGTATATCGTCTATTTTTGTGAGATGAGATTAGATTAGATAAAATGTTATTATTATTGCTCAGTAAATACCACGACAATGAAACCCTGATTAGTAATGAGTCAGACAGTAGAAATGCACTCATATTTAAGATATTATAGAACAGTGATTCTCAACTGGTGGGTCGAGACCCAAAAATGGGTCGTAGGGCCATTTTGAGTGTGTCGACGATTTCTGCGTAAATATATATATTTAAAAAAAAGTAATTTAACCAGACATCAAAAAACTGAATCATATGAACCCCAAAACACAACAAATCTACGGAATATCATAAAGAATTATTTTTTTTGATGCTGCGCTTTTATTTTGAAGGACACACGTTTCCCAGCAGGTGCGCATGCGTCAGAGTAACACTGTTATAAAATATGACAAAATAACGTACAGAACAATACGTATGGTCGAATGTGATCAAGGTTTAATACAAAATTAATATTGATAATGAGAAAACAAATGGATTTGGAAATGAGCCATTAGCAGTCGTGGTGCAGGAGCAAATATAATTAGACATTAGTCTTATTATTATGATCAATGTTTTTGTGTATGCCTAACATTTAAGTTGAGTGTTCGTGTCCCTCTGCCTCGGGGCCGGTTTGAGTCGCCATAGCAACGCTGTGTGTAGCGGTAAAGGGTGTAACAAGTGAGAGGAGCTACGATTACAAAAGTTACATTCGTATAAACCCTATAAATTTGTATAAATCTACTGAGCAGTGTCATTGATGTGGAATCCACCTCTCTCCGCTCTGATTAATGTTTTGTTTACTGCAGAAATTACACTGGCAATTTCCCCGCTCGCCCGGGTTCGCTCACTGTCGGCCGCAGTGTTTGATATCTGCTTCAATCGGCCCTCAAAAGATCTGACTGTGACTAACGTCGTTGGAATGATTTCACAATAATTCAAAAGCCAGACTGATTATTTTCTTCTTCTTTTTGTCGGAGAAGCAAACACAGTCCCTCACACAGTCCCTTTGCTTTGCCATCATGTCAGATACTCCCCCTCGATACAAACCCATTTTTTCGGACTGGTCACTATCCTGCCGTGGGAGGGTTTTGATTGCCAGCTGTCTCATGTTATCTTTTTGAATACCTGCGTAGGTTCACGCCCACAAGAGGGACGCCCCTCAGAGCATCAGGGTTTGCTGTACCAACTCATGGTTGATGAGCTTGTAGAGGTCAGGGTGAGGGGTTGGGGTGACACGGCAGATAATCAGCACGATTACTTTACAGAATATAAGTAAACAAGCCATTTAAATACACAAACTTGACAGACTTAACAGGTCTGACCTCTAGGGGCCGTGTACATAACTACCGCTAGAGGTCTGCGGTCTTAGAAACGACCACATACGTCGCAAAACGCTGCTTCGAATAAAATGACCTGTCTGCTCGTTCTTTGGTGAAGGAGAGTCTCAAATAGTTTTTGCTGATTTAATCGTGAAAACCAACAACAGACATACACAAATATGTGTTAGTTGTAACAGAGTGTGCAGAGTTAAAGACCACACTGGAAGCTTGGAGAGGCGGAAACAAAAGTATCTGAGAAGCATTTTTGTTTCGAAACTGAACTCGTCTTATTTCCCATTCTTTGAGCGTGGAGTCGCCGTTCGAGTTGGTTTGTTTACGCGTGGGTTTTTTTTTGTCTCCCCAGGTGGAGCAGCAGTAACCAGCAGCCATGCTGTCATTGGACGAACCGCTGGACTTGAAGCTTCCCTCGGGACGCACACACGGTCCGGTGAGATTAGGAAAGAGGGCGTGTCCGTCCTCCATCTGCGCCCCCCTCAGCGGCACGCGGCCACGCCTGCTCTGCACCACCTTCCCTTCGCCGCCCTCCTCCCCTGGTAAGATTCATCCACTCCATCATCCACCCCCCCACCCCCCTTTTCTCATACACAAGCACATGTTTTGTGCTGGTGCCACGTTGCAGTGCGGGGACATCGCTGTGTTAATGCAATCGTATAATAAGTGGATTATCTGTTCTCACTTTCACACTAAGTGAATTTTGTAAATCCAATGAATGGTGGCTCTCCTCTGTCCTCAAATAGACATACATTGTCTCCAGATTTGTCGGTGTGACTGATAACGAGAGTAGCGTGACGCTGGCGTAAAGTGGCCTCAAAGACGACCACAATATGGCCCCTGTGACAGGCTCAACTGGCCTTATAACATCATACTTAAAGCCACAGTGTGTAATATTTAGAAGAACTTATTCACAGAAATCGAATATGTTGTCCATCACTATGTGTTCACATATGTATAACCACAATGTTTTTTTCGTCAACTGTGAATGAGTTCAATATAGTAACATGAGGTGGACCCGACCTCCGTGTGAGTCTCCATGTTTGCTACGTCATGTTGAACACGGTTGTTGCACAAAAATCTCCAGAATACGTCGAGTTTGTGTTTTGAATTTTCAGACGCTGCCGGAAACAGGAAATGGAATTAGCGGTGCGCCACCATAAAGTGTCCCTGCCGGTATTTTATTGAATTATACCCTCTCATTCGTGTGCTTCCTGAGTTGTTCTCTGGTTAGTACCGAAGGGTTCCCGAA
This sequence comes from Scophthalmus maximus, assembly GCF_022379125.1. Classification (NCBI taxonomy): domain Eukaryota; kingdom Metazoa; phylum Chordata; class Actinopteri; order Pleuronectiformes; family Scophthalmidae; genus Scophthalmus; species Scophthalmus maximus. The sequence goes on along the minus strand of NC_061522.1, from coordinate 3,676,287 downwards.
TGGAGGCTCATACACACCATGGGTAGCATTTGTGTTTTTGACAAGATTCCCAACATAGCGAGATGGGCTGTAACTTCAGACTGTATATAGAAATGGACGTAGTCGCCGGGTCCGGAAAAGGGAATCCAATGCGGAAGTGTCCGAAACCTGTATTCTCTAGAATCACCAGCAGGGGGGGGCAAAAAGAAGATAGAAGTCTATAGAAGTCTTTAACAAAATGACTTCTCACTTGATTTAAAAATGTCAGTAAACATTTTCCGGAGGAGTTTATGGTTCAATCTCTAGATTTGAGTCTTCTTCAATACAGCATGACGTTCATTTAGTAAATGATGGTCAATTTAGAGTAAAAGCGCCGTATGCATTGGGGCGTGGAAACTGTGTGATTGACAGCAAGCACCGTCCAATAGGTGCAGGTCGCAGGTGAAGGTGGACGCACAGCGGATGAGCTCTCAGTCAGGCCCCACCCAACCCTCCTCCAAATATGGTTACTTCTGGTTGGCACAAGATGGCGCTGGCCAAAATGCCAAAAATTGAGGCTTAAATATGGCTTTTCAAAAAAAACAATGGGCGACGACAGAGAACTGTCTAACCACTCAAACCAATATGAATCAATACACTTTGTTTCAACTTTTATTCACTACAGGGGTCCATCATCCCTCTGTCATATTCGCCAACTCCCTCGTCGTAGAGATTTTAGCAGTAACTATGTACAGGGCGCTCCCATCTCGTTCATGTCCACGTGTTCGACTTGCGTCATTATTGACATGCCTTCGCTTCGTGCAAGAGGATTTAGGTGTACGAGGTCAAGCTCTCTCATTGTGGTTGGTTAAGATGTCCAAAATGTACATTGAGCCCCAGTTATGAGCTAACCGTCATCGCTCACAAGCCTTTACATGGAAACAGAGAACGGGGAGCTTTTTAGAGATCCCGCGATAACTCTTCTTCATCTCCCGCGTAGATTCCCAGTCTCCCTCTCTGGAACGACCCGGGTCCTGCTTCACTCCGCCGGCCATGGACCTCAGCCTGTCCCCCTCCTCCCGCCACGCCTCCTCCCTCTCCCCGTCTCCTTCCTCCCCCTCCTCCCCGTCCCCGTCCTCCCTCCTGGAGTCGCCTCACAGCAGCCGCAGCCCTCAGCCACATGTGTTCTCTCGGGTGAGTCCCACACAGATCACAAGTGTGACATTGACACTATCATCCAGTCACGGGGCGCTTTGCGCAAAAAAAGAAAAAGGGTTGTTTTGCTCATGTGACGTCGACGCAGATCGCAAACGTCGGCGGGTTTCGCAAAAGAATGGCACATAAATCCTTCAGGGTTCACGGACGGGGAGACATATATGACGCTCATGTTCAGGTTCATCATTTTAATTATTGTTATTACTTGAAAAGGTTCACATGCCCTAATGTTCAGGAAACACATCAGTTACCTCAGACTGACCTCAGAGTTGCCTCTGTCTGACACACTTGGTTTTGTCTCTTTAAGGCCCCTCCCCTCCAGACAAAGGAGGGGAGGGGCCTGGCCCCACTCTGTTGTGATTGGTCAACTGCTTCCAGCTCGTGAAGGAAGTTCTCTCGATCTCGCTGTACCTGGCTTTGTTGGGGGGGGGTATCATACTTGCCCCTAGGCGTGCCTTATGCACATCCGTAACATCATGATGTCACAATGTTACGGAAGTACAGGCGGGACCACTGACGAACTGTTTCAGGAGCTTAAAATCTGAGTTTGCATGATGCAAAGTGGGACAAACAAGACCCTGAATTGAGTGTTGGTCCAGACCACTGAGTTAATGTGTCTGTTGAACTTAACAAAATCCACTTGTTATCCCTCTAAAGTAGCTTCTTTCTCGTGTCGATCTTCTCACGTGACCGTCAACAAGAACACAAACCAGCGTGTTTTTTCTCAAAATGTCTATTTACTGTGCAGTAACAATCGGCAATTTTAATCTCATTGCTAGTAAATCATTGCCGCTGAAACTTGACCCTTTCTTTTGTCTCCGTGACGAAGACGTAGCCAGTGTGTGTTTCGCTCGAGTCAACGTCTGATCGTAAGAATCCAACTGTGCCGTTTCATAAAGATCTGTTTTTCTGTATCTACATGTAGTAGGTTAATCTCGTGTAGAAGGCGTGACCGGAATAATCCGACCAGGGACCGGTCGTGACTGAATGTGCTCCGCTCTCCTTCAGCACGGTCGAATTGAATTGGGATCCTTGGGAGTGAATCTAATTTGTCGGTGCAACTTCTGCACACAGCCTGTCCAGTGACTCTGTCTAAATCAAATCCTGGCCGTGATTAAACGGTGAAACGTCGAACACACAAGCTTCTCTGTTAAGAGCATCAGATCTTACCAGCTGATTCATCTTTTAGCTCAGAAAGTACCTCTATTTCCCAAATTGTCTTATACGTTTACAGTGGACTGTGAGCGGCTTTCATTATTTCCCTTTCATGTACTTATTGGGTTCCCCGGGTGTCTTTGATGCAGCAGCTCTTTGTCCGCAGTAGCTCACTCAGCTGACCGCTGTGAATTTCCCTTCCAACTTTTCAAGTGCCACGCGTCCTCAGAACACCTCGACTGAGAGTAAACTCAGAACAAGTGGTTCTTTGAAACTCAGTCAGTGGTGTTGAGCTCTCTCTTCACTTGCATTGAACCATTTCTAACATTATTAACGGAACGTAAAGTGATTAAACGAGACAATGGGGTGATATTTCAGACAGTAGATTCAACAGCATCATCATCGTCATCATCATCATCATCATCGGTACCACAGGGTTATAAACAAGACCTAGTCCTTTTCTCACTTTTCAATTAAAGGTGACATATTATGAAGAAAAAAAGCAAAAACTTTTTCAGTGTGTGTGCACATTGTGGGCCCACAAACTGTGAGAAAAAGATCACCCTGTCATTATTTTGTGAGCTGGCTAAACCCTACATCCCGAAGCTCTGAACAACTGGTTCAGATTTCTCTCCCACTGTGATGTCACAGTCGGACTCTTTTGGGGGTAACTCCGCCTGCAATCTGAGAATCTCCTCTTTTCTGGTGAAGGTGCTGTGACATTTCCTACACATTTTGAAATCGGTTGACCGATCACAACATGACCGGGGCCGGCCGGCCAATCAGAGCAGACTGGGGTTTGTCGGGAGGGGGCGGGATTGAAAGGAAATCCAGGCGTTTTAGACAAGAGGGTGAAAGGAGGAGCTGCAGAAATGGGCAGTATGAGAACACTGATGCCTTTTCTGAACATTAGAGCATGTCAACCTTTTCAAGTGCTAACACACATTAAAAGTATTTACCTGAATATGAGCATAATATGTCACCTTTAAAATTTACAGTATTTTTTTTACTTACATTATCTTGCCAATTTTAAAGTCATGTCACTTTTCAATTTGTCATTTTATTCCAATGCTGGACATGTTAATAACATGTTTAATTCCTTTAAAACACAGTGACAGAAAAGTACATTGAACTAAACTGTTTTCTTTTTCTCTCATCCACTATTTTATATGTAGCCAGTAATATTAGCGTTATCTATGAATGTTGTCTGACTTGAAAGTTCAACAATGTGTTGGTTTTTTTCCCCATAAATCTTGTATCAACAAGACAAAAGATGATCTCTTATATTCCCCAAATCGTAGATTTGTTAGATTTTTTTTTGGGGGGGGGGGGGGACTTCCTGTTAGTCTTTTTAATTGGAATGTTACCACAATTTGAACAAGTTTGTTGTTGTTGTGTTACATATTTGAAGTAATTAAATAAGAAGTCAAATCAGATGCAAAGAAACGCTACATAATTA